>NC_134951.1:79322209-79627924 GCF_965638725.1 Aptenodytes patagonicus
TGACTTAGGCATCATCTTTCTCTTACCTCTCCTTGCTGACATTGTTTATAACACCTGTGGCAGTGGGCCACAGATGGGCTCTAGTTTACACAGACATTTGTGATAAAGAGAGGGGCTGAAGTCACAGTTCTCTGTTTCCAGACTGAGAGAATCATCTTTTCTCAGTAAATGTAAAAAAAAAAAAAAAATCTGTAAATGACTTAGAGATTCATTCTGATAGTATGCATATAAAATAAATAACTGTGAAAAAAGAAAAGGAGATAAATCATTCCTACTTTGCAATTGATAAGGGATTACAGTGTCTCTAAAGTCTATTTGGTTTTATCCACTTCCTTTCTCTTGATTTTTGTGCTTTGTCCCTGTTCTTAACCTCTGCCCCAGAGAAAGAGTAAACAGCTGCTAACGGTGCCAGTAACATTCAATAGTTCATGTTCCTTTACTCTTTACCCAGGCTGAAGTAACCACATTTGGTATGCATTCCACTCTGCAGCATCCTGGAAACCTGCAGTCTGGACCGTTTTTCAATTTAGCAGCAATGCACTCTGAACAGCAATATGTTACGGAGCCAGCTGGTCTTCCTTAGCCTTTTACCCTCTTTTAATCTTTTAGTGTTCTACAGCCACCCTCGTCTACTCTTGCCTGCTGTAACCTTCGATCATGTATCATATTTGTTGTATTCTTTTACATTGCCTTAACCTTCTTGTTGTAAAGGGCGAAGGCACTGTGATTAGCATTAGAAAACTAAGTAATCTAATATTCCAATTAATTCAGAGTTTGGAAGGAAATCTGCAGGTAAAAGAAGGTGAAACATCTTTGGTGTGTATTTAAAAACAAAACAAAAATGAACAAATCTAGCCAGTTTAAATGCATAGCTCCTTATTACAGAATTTCATTCGTAAGTGTATATCTATGCATATATGTACATACAAGTATATACATCTATACATCCACCCACCTGCACAGATGTGCAAATGCACATGCACATGTTCACAAACACAGACACATACTCATACTCTGCATATGCAGTCACAGAAGAACAAAACGTGTGGTTTTTACACAATGATTTGGTTAGAATGATCATCATAGCAAGAAATGAACAGTAAAAATAGAGAGGGAAGTAAAGACTCTATTTAGAAGTTTAGGCAAACTGGCCTCAAAGTATACAAATAAAAATGGCTGACTTCGCAGTTAATGAACAGAATTCAGAGAAAAATATGGTTAAAGTATTTAAATTAGATGTGCATTAAAAATCTCAAACTTTTCAGGTCTTAGGACACAGAACACATTCAAGCTTCATTCTATAAAGTCTCTTTGCTGTTCTTTTGGTCTAGTGATGATGGGGAATCATATGGATTTCTCTACACACATTAAGAATTTTAGCAATGTACGATGTGGTATCAGCAGTGGTCATATATCTGGCTTTACTTAGTAGGATAATTCTAATGCAGTTCTCCTAACCCTTGTGTTCCCAGCGATACATCCAACGGAAGGGGTTTCCAAAGAAAGAAGCATTTGTACTGTTGTACTGAACTAAGCATATTAATTACACTGTAAGGTAGTCTAGTATGGTTAGACTGCAGCAAAGAAGGCATAAAATATGATTTCGCGTAAGCTTGGTTTTGATTTGCTGGAGAAAGAATAAGTTGTGAATAAACACAAATGTTTGCTTTTTTTAATTTAAATTTTCTACAGAGCAATATGAATCAGGAATGCTTGGCAAATATAATTTACATTTTAAAAATTCAGACGTTGGTCCTTTTTCTCCTAAGGATTAAAATTATCAAAACTTATTTGCAGCTTTCGCATCATTACATTTTGGAGCTACTTGTGAGGATTCAAGAAGCACAACGAGCATGTACGAAATGAGGTGAACGTGTGTCTCTTCAGCATCTGCTTAATTGGTAAAAGAAGTGACCAGAACCTCTCCCATAAATCAAGAATCAGTTGACACTGTTTAAGTTCTAGCATTGTTAGTTTATACTCTTAGACAAAGTTCTCAACCTTTCAGAAATAGAGCACAAACACAGATATGGGTACATGTAACATGGAACAGTCTTAAGCCTGAAAATCTTAAGTATAAAATTTTAAATTCTAATATACACTCTGGAATCTCAGAGATAAGCCTACATAGTGTATTTTGAATTAAATGCTAGCAGTAAAAAAGAAGCAATTTGTGTCCTAATAATGTCTCTCTCTATTTCTTATTTTAGCCTGACATCTGGTATCACAGCAGATTTCTGCCACCTGCAAGGTCAGGAAAATGCAGACATCTCAACACTTACTGACTATAGCAAGCATTATTGCAAAGATTTTTGTATGGGTTGGACAGCTTCTATTTCTTCCCAAGAGTTTCACATATATAAAATAATAGCTATGAAAAAGGCAATCTTAAAAAGGTACAAAACTGGAAACCAGCATTAAAATGATCCTCCTGGTTAATGAAAGAAACAGTTATGGCATACAACCCTCTAAATGCAACTAAGTCAGAAAGCCATCATAAAGTCAGACATGATGACTTCATAGTTTGTTATTCCGCCATGGTATAGATTAGCCTATACCTGCAGAGGATGCTGTGTGCCAAGTATAGCTGTAGTAGCTCGGCAGTATATTGTACACAACGTCTGCATCATGCACACATCCCATCAGCCTAAAGCCTCACATGCAGATTCACCTCCCCAGCTTCTAATGAAACACAACATCATTGTGCTGCAAATATCTCAAAAAAACCAACAAACTCCCACACTTCTTGAGCAAATAAGCTTCTGAGTTCATTAAGCTTAAGAAGCCATTTGTTTCCCTTGCCATCTGCTAACTTATTACATCCTGAAGACTTGCCTCAATCTCACGCACCATGGTTATTGGAATATCATCTGTCTACCTGCAATACTGATTGGTTGGAGTAAGAATATTTTTAGACACTAATTAGTAAAAAGACATTTATAAGAGAACTCTCCTATCCTTGTGCTGCTGTTTATAACTCTTCACCTGTGGACTACTTGAGAACTCAGCCCCACTGAAGCAGCAGAGACAGGAACAACCATGATAATGGGGTAGGCAGCCAAGCCTAACCTGGCACATTAACTGATGAATCAGACCATACACCGCAGTCACATGAGACGTCTCTTCAGAATATTGTTTTCTTTCCTGTTAGGATAGTGAATTCCCCAACCTCCATTTCAGGATGATATGTAGCTCTTTCACAGAATATAAACAACAGAAATAATTCTTCTTGTTCTTTTAAAAATACTATTGTCTTCCCAACATCATCTAATAAACATATACTTTAAAAGTTTATTAAAATCTCCTTTCCAATATCAAAGTAAGTAATTTTTCAACTGGTATAGCCACTTTTTTGTTGTCTCACAGAAAACTGACTTCTAGCTCATATAGACTCAATGGGCCAAACTAATTCTTGCCTAATTACTGGAGCCTGGCAAAATTACACCGGGGAAGAATTTGGACCAAACAGATACACCAGCAGGAAGATGCCCAAACACTGTCTATCCCATATTTTGCTCTTAAGCTGAAATCCCAAAATGTTTCTACGCAACCAGTTTGACTCTAAATATATATAAGCCTGTAACAATTATGAAAACAGTATCACCTTTTGGAAAGCAAGCAATTTTTTATACTACTGGAGTGAAAGACACTGAAGAATATGTGCCCATGATCCATCTTGGCTGTGCTGGTTCTGGCTGGCATAGAGTTAATTTTCTTCACAGTAGCTGGTATGGGGCTGTGTTTCGGACTTGTGCTGGAAACAGTGTTGATAACACAGGGACGTTTCCCTTATTGCTGAGCAGTGCTGACACAGAGTCAAGGCCTTTTCTGCTTCTCAGTCCACCCCACCAGCGAGTAGGCTGGGGGTGCACAAGAAGTTGGGAGGGGGCACAGCCGGGACAGCTGACCCCAACTGACCAAAGGGATATTCTACACCATATGACGTCATTCTCAGCATATAAAGCTGGGGGAAGAAGAAGGAAGGGGGGGACTTTTGGAGTGATGGCATTTGTCTTCCCAAGTAACGGTTAGGCGTGATGGAGCCCTGCTTTCCTGGAGATGGCTGAACACCTGCCTGCCGGTGGGAAGGAGTGAATGAATTCCTTGTTTTGCTTTGCTTGCGTGCGCGGCTTTTGCTTTACCTATTAAACTGTCTTTATCTCAACCCATGAGTTTTCTCACTTTTACCCTTCCGATTCTCTCCCCCATCCCACCGGGGGGGAGTGAGTGAGCAGCTGTGTGGTGCTTAGTTGCTGACTAGGTTAAACCATGGCACTGGCCAAAGCCTGACAAAGGTAACTCAGCCACAGAAATTATATCTGAAGTAAACATAATTTACTGAGTTATTCTGAGTTGCAGTTTTTCCATTCTCTGTTCCTGCTGCTTGATATTTAGCTGTAGTCGGAACTTCTGTACATTAAGATGGACTAAACAACCTTAGTTTTGGGGTTTTTTTTTTAAATTCATGTTACTCCTTGCTTGGCCACAAGAGGTGTATAAGAAAACCACAGGACGCCTTCTATGTTAATATCATTTGTTATTCATAGTATTTTAGTAACCAGATGCCTCAGTCAGGGAGGTACACTGCTGTTCTAGATAAAATCAAAGGCAGAGGCACAGATGAAAAAATTTCTCTTGAGGAGCTGAAGAACCAAACTAAAGCAGGATGACAGAAATGAACATCCTGAGGTTCGCCCGGAGCTCGGGTTGGATCTCTTTGCCATCTGCTGCCTGCAGGAGCTGCCCTGCAGCTGCCTGCCAGCACACTGCCACAGAAGCCCCACACTGCACCGTGGCAGGAGGCGTTCCTGAATCCTGTTGCCAGCAGAAGCAGCAGTGCAGAGAAAACTTTTGTCCCTACTCTGCAATTCACTGCATCAGTTGGAGAAGTTCTCTAGACTAGTAGTTTTAAACATAAATTCCTGAAGATTACCAGTTTGTTAACTTGACAAATAATCTGACTGATAAAGGTTGTGAAGATATCTAAGTCCCTTGAGAGTAAATGAGATCCTAAAGAGTTCAGCAGGTATCAAACACACGCTGCTTACTTCAGCGTTCCCTTGCAAGCCCATAGCTTTGGATGTGTTGGTTCTGGCTCCTCTGTTTCACAGTTACCTTACCTATAAAATGGATGCATTAAATACTTAGTTGGCACGGTAGTTTGATTTGCATCAATTATTACAAAGCATTTGAAAAAACTAAAGACAGTGTAACACAACATAGCATACTCTTTAACTACTAACTTGCCATTGTTTACTTTGCAGGTAGTGAAAGTAAGCACGCCTTCCACATCTAAAATACAAAGTGGGGCATATGACTGAGGATGGTTACAGCTGTTCTGAAAAAGCTAATAATTCATCAGAGACTGGATCTGGAAAAATATCTACAGAGGACATGATTGTGCACCTTTCTATAGCAGAGATAAGCAGCTACCCAGTTAAAGCCACTGGAGACTGCTTGCACTAATGTTACTAACATATGCTTGTAGAATCAGGATCTAATTTCTCACAATATCAATGTTCCAGTATCTTAGACTTCTACTCTGTGGGAACATGATTGTTTTGGGCAGGACTTCCCCTTGGGGTGTGTGTCCTTAATTTATTGCTGCAGGGTTGAGTAATGTACCCATCACAGAGCCGTTCATGTTTTATTAAAATTAATTTCAAGGGAATGTTGTTTTTAGGAAGCGTGTACAGGACTATTTAAATGCTTTGGCAAAGCAATACCAGCAATAAAGAATGATGAAAATGTTTCCTTTTTTCATTCCTTTTATCTTAAGACAAATGAATTCTAGCCTCAGAGTATGCTAAGAAAAAGGAAAAAAGCAATGGGAAATTATTGCTATTTTGTCCCAGTTCCTCTGATTTCTCCAGTCTGACTGTCTTACATCGCTTCTACTGGAAGGAGTCCCCCTTTGCTAACAGAGATGTTTAGGATCTATCTGCAGATCTGGGTTAGCAAAATAAAAAAGTTGTTTGTGAGACATGGCTCTCCCTACCAAATGTAGATGGGTTTTCTATAGTCTCATCTTCACGGGAATATTTCTTTTAAAGTGCCTGTTTTCAGATCTTTGCTAGGCATGTGGTAACAGCAGAAAATAATTGCTTTGTCTGGTAGATCATTTATTGTCTGAGACCATTTTAAGGTGAAGAGATGCCACCTGCTATGAAGTAGTCTCATTTGGTAAGTGATAATTAAAGGCTGAAAGTGGAAATGGCAAGAAAGAAATGTCGATGGTTTCTTGGAATATTTCAGCCACTTTAAAGCGAGGCTGATCCAGAAATTCCCATCTTACAAGGGAGAGAGAAAAGGAGGTGGGGGAGAGACAGCATGCACATGTGTGTGTGTGTACGTACACTGGGTGTGGATATACTCGGGGAAATATTCAGAAATATGACAGTGACTGTGACTACAGGCACAAAAGGCCTAACAATTTGTATAACATGAAGTACACCAAAAAAAAAAAAAGCAGTCCTATCACAAGAACTAGAAGAGATCAGACACTTTCTGTTACACAGATAGCACTGTTTCACATGTACACAACAAGACAGAGTTCATACATCACCATGTACAAGCATACACCACCGCTCTGGGAACTTTGCATATGCACCAGATGTGGTATCAAGCTGGTCTATATAGAAGAATCTTTCATTTGTCAATGCAGCATTTTCTGAAAACAATATTTAGTGTGGTCAACAGCCTTTGCTATAAGGAGAGCAAAACTGTTAATTTTGTTATTGTGTCACAATACAGAGAAAAAGGAATAAAATTAAAGTACAAAATGACCTACCAAATTTGCTTGACAGGTACTAATTCACTTTGATCTACCCCTCACCATAATTTCATTGGCAGGGAAACCATACATATTTATAAAAGTGGGAGCAGGCTGCTGTTGTTCTGTTTGTAATTTACAGCAACAAAGAATTCATTTAGATTACCATACTTGAAGTCCCAAGGTGACTCTGCCGTGGTTACAGGCCCCCTGCTGTGCAGGATACCTAACATAATAAAGAACAAAGCAAAACAATGCTACACTGAGACCAAGGCTCCTGGGTAATCAATTCAGGTATTTACAGCTGAAACAATAGCTCTGTGCAAATCAGCATCATTACTACAATTTGCTGATAGAAACCCCAGGGAACTCAGGAAGTGTCTGCCTGCAAAGCAGCTGATTAATCTGAGTTACTTATGTTTTGTTAAAGCATTATTGTTTCCCATCATAGTTAACAGTAAATGATTGTTTAAGGAAAGGGCAAGGGAAGTGCAACCAAATGTGCAAAATACACATCTCTTCTACCATTTTGGCCTTCCATATTGGTCAGCAAACATATCTGTCACAAAAAGGAATGAGGCCAGTTTCAACCTTGCGTACTGTGAAGCACCATTACCAGACTCACCTGATTTTTTTTTTTTAATGCTTGCTTCTAAACTTACAGACTTTTGAAAAAACGCAAGCATGGACTCAGGGAGAGCCAATTTAATCAATCTACTGCTTCTTCTCTTTTTGGCATGTATACAGGGCTTGCTGTCTCCTCAGTTTGCTTTTCCTATTGGAAAAGCAAAGCAAAGAAAAAGCAACTTCAATGGCACTGTCTCTCCTCCAGTGCTTTGTCTGATAAAGGCAAGGTGTCCCACAAGACCTCATCTTTCATACATAGTGAAGAGACCCTAATTCTGCCTAATTCATATATTTCCTTAATGTTCTACTAATATAAAGAAAATGGCATTTAGGCACACCTCAGAATGTTCCTGCTCAGAACTAGCAATTCATCTTTAAGAGAGGATGAGGCAGGCTGAGTTACTTCGCCCGTCCATGAAAACCCCTGCCATGAAACGGAGGTGTATGACTATTCACATCAAGTGTGAAATGCGCCTTACATTGATTTGCAAGCTGTTTAGAAAAAATCGGAAGCAGAAATTACTTCTTCAGTGAGGGATGTTTTCTACACTTCCCATAATAAAATCCTACACAAGCTTGTTTTAAGAATGTTTCTACCTATAGAGAAATTAGATGGTCTAGCTGATAACACCATTGCCTGTAGCACCGTCAGAGTAATAGTTGTTTAAACCGGCTTTTGCCTCAGCAACTGAATAGTCACTATCCAACTGTTCCTATGCCTGCTGCAGGCTGCTCCTAAAACACCTACCCAAAGAGCAGACAGTTGTACAGTATCCAAAAATTTCTGAATGTCATGTTAGCTACGAATAAATTGCCTTTTAAACTGACACACATCATATACCTCAGTCACGAATTTGTTTTCATAATGAATATCTGAGCTGCTTCTGCTACAGTTACATTTTTTCAAAATCCATGTTAATTTGCTGACTGATAAAGAGTATGAGACCAAAACAACAGAGAAAACCATATTCTGAGCATAAACCGAAATTCTTATAACAGAGCATTTTCAGTATGGATCCATTCCCTCGCAGCAAGCAGGACTCTAAGGCAAGGAGAGAAAGTCTGGAAATGTCACTGCAAACTAGGCAGTTCTGTCTCCTTCCAAAGATGATGCCAGGCCCAATTTATATGGACTTGGGATTTGAGGAATCTCTAGATACTGGATGGAACTGAAGAATACTGCAAAGTGCACGGGGAGCCTCTTCACATCTGAGTAGTCAGGTTCCTCAGTGAGAAGCTGAAACATTTGTCCTTTAAATTGGAAAAGTATATGCTGAAACTCTTACTGCTGTGTTTAAGGGATGCCCATATGCACACGCCCAACAACTTTGGCACCACACGGAGTAACACAAATGATCTTCAGACACTGCCAGCAGCAGCAAAGTTCCTTAGTCAGTGACACTGTCTCACTCCACTTAATGGGATCATAGCATATCATGGACTGATAACGAACTGAAGTGTGACTGTAAGTTTCTGCGAGAACACATATCTGAAAAGTATTTTAGAAAAGAACAATAGGAAGAATGCATCCCTAACAATAATCTCAGTTAAGAAACAAAATGAGATTTTTTTTTTTTGAAAGCTTAACAATAACTTAGCAAGAAACCAATGACTGAAGCAAGTAAGGCACCCAACTTCTAAAATACAGGTGACAGCGGTAACATTTTTTGGGGATACTACTATTGTTTGAGCCCAAACTTCGAATGGGGTTGGAAACTAAGTCTCATGGCTGCTGATTTCTAAGTATACATTAAGGGTAAAAAAAACCCCAAAAGTCTCCTGTTTGTAGAAAGGGGAAGAAATAGGTACTGCTGTGGGATGTACAATAAAAAAGTGAAAAAAGAAAAAAAGAGATACACAGTAGCTTTGTCTTCATGTCCATTCAGTCCTCTACTGTCTACTAAACTAAAAGTGCGCACATTCAGCTCAATCACCCAAAAAATTACAATGCTTAGGAAGTCCTTCATATTTTAATTTTGGAACATTATAACTAAACAGGCTGAAAAAGAACTATCTAGTTTGTTCCTTATATAAGTGGGATAACCTCAGAAAAAGGGTTGTTCAGGCCATAGCAAAGCTTTTTTTCTACTGTGTTATTTGCTTATGCTTTGAATAGCTTTTCTGATATGTTCCCGTTGTGACAGATTATCCAGCCAAAGCAACCACCCTTCTTTCAAAGAGATACAGATACTCAATTATAACCCTCATGATTCAACCTGCGCTTTCTGTTTCTTACTTTGACTCACTGTGCATAGTATTTTCCCACAGAATTATAGAGAGATGAAAGCTCCTGCCATTCACTGCTCAAGCATAAAACTATGCTATCTCTTTTCGTCACACTTCTAATACAAAATTGTCATAGAACTGAGCTTTCAGAATTGGTATCCAATGCTTAGAAGTATCAACTATTTAAAGAAACAGATTCACGTAGAAACTTGGAAGCAGTAAAGAACAGAACTCAGTTCAGGTCAGATAGGACATATGGTAATCTTAATTTTGTTAGTAAATTTTTCAAATGAATGGCCAGTCTCTGCAATGAATTTCAAATGAATATGGGGCAGAAGAAATCTGTCCAAGAAGGGAAATAAAAAAAAGATGGAATGAGGTATCAAAAAGTGAGTAGAAGCCAGACTGTGCACAATCTCCAAGAAGGTATTTATTGAAGAGAATTAAACCATTTTTGTGGATCTAACAAATGAAATATGAACAAATTTTTTGTCAAAAGTTGTTACCTTGCCATTGGTCAGATTTAGCCCCAAACCCAAATGCTACATGCCAAAGGAGATTCATGTGGAAATAGTTTTCATGCACTCAGGGTAAATAGAGCTACAGGCAGTAAATAAAACACAACTGGGATTCAATTCTAGATTCAAAGCATTATACTTTTAGTTCCAGTCCCTTCAAACAACGTAAGTCTCAAACAAAATACAGAGAAACAAGAGAACAAAATAAATACAGAAAACAAGTCTAGGGTGACAATAAATAAAAAGAAGTCAATTCAGCCCAGAGAAGTAGAGTAAATGAGAGAGAGAAAGGATGATAAATTAAGAGGTCATAGTTTAAAAAGAAAGCATGCCTATTGTTTGGAAAATGGGACTGAGAATCACCAACTATAAAATATATTCCTCTGCAGCCAACTAATATTGGGAGACATTTAAATTGCATATCGTTTTGGTTTCCCTCCCCCCCTAGAATATGTCTACGTCACATAGATATGGCCTGTAAAACACACTGAAGTCCAACTGCTACTTCCTTCCCCAACATTTAATGAATTCAGAAGAAGTAAAATACCATCATCTTCAGTGATGGGCTTGACACTTGTTCCCTGCTTTACATGATAGTGGAACTTTAAGTACTGAGCAGAAAGAAGATTAGAGTGTTTTTGAAATACTAAAGTTTTAAAGCACACAAGAAAAAAAATGGTTAAGAATGGTCAGAGAGTACATAATAACTAAGAAACAATTAGGTAAAATGGAGTATATGCAAATTTAGCATAAACAATGAAAAAATCTCTCGAGATGAAACCTATGAAGATGTAGACTATAAACTTCAATAGGATATTCTGCAAGTCCTGTTCTCAAACATAATTTAATCTAGAGAAAACCTCAAGGGCTTTCTTACAGAACAATCTTACACTGGAAAGATAACCTTGATAACCTTAACAGTTTCGGGTTTTTTTTCCTTGTCTGTGCAAGATGTAGCTAAGCTTAGTATATGTGACATTATGGAAAGGTCAAGTTTGGGATATAAAAATGGCCACAAAGTAAGCAGTACAATTCTGTAATTGGCACCAACCTGGCTGCAATTATGGTCAGGAGAATGATCCGTCAGGATAAAATGTAAAGAAGTACAAAAATGGTTGCAGGGGATCAATGTAATTCAGTTCTGCTTTTTGGGGGTACCTTGCAAGCATTACCCACACTACTTAGCAGCATTCAAGACCTATGAGAATATCAGGTTTATATTTGACTCAATATTAAGCATTTATGTCCTGGTTTCAGCTGGGATAGAGTTAATTTTCTTCCTAGTAGCTGATACAGTGCTGTGTTTTGGATTTAGGTTGAGAATAACATTGATAACACACTGATGTTTTAGTTGTTGCTAAGTAGTGCTTTCACTAAATCAAGGACTTTTCAGCTTCTGATGCCCTGCCAGGGAGAAGCTGGGAGGGGGCACAGCCAGGACAGCTGACCCAAACTGGCCAAAGGGATATTCCATACCATGTGACATCATGCTCAGTACATAAACTGGGGGGAGTTGGTCTGGGGGGGTGGTGACCGCTGCTCGGGGACTGGCTGGACATCGGTCGGCGGGTGGTGAGCAATTGCATTGTGCATCACTTATTTTGTATATTGTTTTATCATTATTATTATTATTATTATTATTATTATTATTATTTTCCCTTCCTTTTCTGTCCTGTTAAACTTTCTTTATCTCAACCCACAAATTTCACTTTTTTTTTCCTGATTCTCTCCCCCATCCCACTGGGGGCAGGGGGAGTGAGTGAATGGCTGCGTGGTGTTTAGCTGCCTTTACATTCCAAGGTAACTATCTCTGGTTTGGTATTTGGTTAAAATAAGCTTTGTGAATTATTTATTTTACCCTCTTGAAAGGCAAAAGTATTTCAACAGTCATGAAACATCCTTGATTGTCAAAATATACATGTAGGTCACAAAGTAAGCAAAGCTTCAGCCGCAAAGCTGTGTTTTCAGAAGTTCCCATGAAATTATCTCTTTACCTAGCAGGCATCATTAAAAGAGATTTAGAAAAATAGAATAAAATAAAAAAAAAAAAGATTATTCTGAAGGCAGGAGTTGAGAAGTTTTTAATAACTCACCCAGCACAGAAAATTCATGTCATTGCCATTTAAAATCATGACAATAATAAAGCTATACTCATAAAATCAGCACATAAAATATTTCACTCTATAAACTTTTCTAATTGCATTTTTTTAAAATCAAACAAACAAAACTGAAGGTTGCCAATCAAATACAAATAAGCTAGAACTCTGGGGTGCCGAAAAAAAGGAAAAACTTGCAGACCTCAGTCAGGACTTTCAGGGTAGCATGAGTTGGAGAGGTACTTGGTACAGAGAGGGTGAACATACTTCAGCAACAAAGCATCAAGAATTTGACAACAGTGAAGCAAGCTAAGGGAAATAATATCACTTGAACCAAAACTGTTATGAAGGTCTGAAATTTTCCATGGCAAGAATATAACACCACAGTGACAAAGACAACACCATGGTTCCCTGGACAGACAACTATTATTCTGCTGTTTTTTTCATGGTAATAACCTCAAAACTTTAAACCATTCACTCTAAAAAAGGAAAAATAAACACTGGGGGAAATACTAGAACTCATAAATTTTAACAGAATTAAATAGAAATAGGTAGAAAAGATGTAAGTTAATAAGGGAGAAATGAAGTAGTTCAGTTGCAATTTTAATCCGATCAGGGTGGCCTTCATAAAGGTTTCTATGGAGGTGTCTTAGAAGACATAGCTGGTAGCACAGCTTGCTGTCACCTTAAATGCAGCAATGTCTTTTGGAAGTTTATATATCAAAACCAGGTTTATAGGTAGGACTTATTTTTTGTAAGTTGCATAGATGACAAAACTGAAGGCCAAGGTCAGAACATATAGTTGCTTCTGGAGAGGAGAAAATACACAGGTTTGATTCTAAATTAATAGAAATATAAAACAGGCTTGCTGAAGGGCAATGTTAGGTACCTCAACCCATACAAACCCCTTTGTTTCTGCACCAGTCGTGTGAGACAGAATGAATCCTAAGCAAATCTGCTGGTGGTGACTGGGAAGATAACCTCCCCAGCATTCAACCAGCATGTGAGAGCAACACCGGTCAACTTCAAAAGATATCAGGATTTTGTCTGCCACCTCATATAATTGGTCTAATTCTAGAAAAACATTTGTTTGTGTACAAATTGTACCACTGCTATGCAGAAACCACTTGTAAATTCCCTGCTATAGGGAAGGGGGAAAAAATTAATGCTGTCCAAAGAACAGCTATGAGATTATCAACAATAATTTCAGACAGTAAGCACATTTTCAAAGGTGGCGTTGCTATAACAGCCTAATAAAATACTTAGACACTCTTGACATGCAGGCAATATTGTAGTTTTAAGATTCAAAGGTGATATGAAGTCTAAATGATCCCCAAAGTAGGTATTAGGTTTTCTATTTCCCACGCTAAAATACAGTCATACAAACATGTTCTAACTAAACGTCTGTGCTGACTTTCCAGCAGACTAACTCCATATCCACACCACAAGTACGCTAGCACGTCTTAAAGATCTGCAGAGGCAAAATGGATGCACATTTATGCAGAACTAAATCATCACTTTAAATATCTCATTAGGATTAACCATACCTCCTCAAAGCATGAGGTCACATAACACAATTGCCCCTTCACATTCTAAACTAACTAAAGATGAATTATTTATTAAAAAAATTCAATTTTTTTTAGTTGCTCAACAAATCAAATAAATTTATTCATTAGATACTGTCATTGTAACATCCTGTTACCAGAGATAATGGATTTCGACTATTGATATGTGTTCAAAATCGATTTCATAACTGAGTAACAAATTTCTTTTTCTTTAGGTTGCTCAACTTTGCACCCATGAACTGTCAATTGTGTATGAAAATACAATTGAAAACAAATCTTTCCACTGTCTTTAAAATCTTTTGTCTTGGCATGCACAAGGATACTGGTCTTGATTTTTTTTTTATTTCTTTGTCTGAATTGTAAGCAATTTTGTCCAAGCAACCAGAGTTTTTCTGACAAATATTTTCTGAGTACTTCCTATTAAAATATACCAAAATACCAAATGGATCAATCTCTTTTTATAGAAAAAATAATATACAAACTCTCTGCACTGGATCTCAGACCCAGAATCAAAATCCTACCTATGGCAGCAGTTAACAACCTCACCTGAAACTGATGCTTAATCCCCAGCCTCACGGGGGGAGACAGCCCTTAGATATTTTTAAAGCCAGGGAGAAAAACACTTTTATTTGCAACCTGCTCCAGGGATGCTTTGTTTGATTTACTATCTTGTAACCAGAGATTCCTTTTCTCTATGAAGTAATTCTAATAGTGACAACTTTTATTTGAAAAAGTTACAATTTTTCTGGAACCTGAACATATACCATATCGTTGGCTACACTACAGGGCTTGCTGAAGAAACTTCTGACTCGTATGTACAAGAAGTGAGAAATGAGTACTGTGATGAGGATTAGAGGGGCCCTGCCTCCAGCCAGGGGGAGGAAAGGGACAACCGAGTTTACTGGACTGTGTGGATTCGGTGGCCTGGCACATCAGACCCACAGAAGTATAAGGCTCTAGTGAACACCGGTGCACAGTGTACCCTAATGCCATCAAGATATATAGGGGCAGAACCCATCTGTATTTCTGGGGTGACAGGGGAATCCCAACAGCTAACTGTATTGGAAGCCGAAGTGAGTCTAACTGGGAATGGGTGGCAGAAGCACCCCATTGTGACTGGCCCAGAGGCTCCGTGCATCCTTGGCATAGACTACCTCAGGAGAGGGTATTTCAAGGACCCAAAAGGGTACTGATGGGCTTTTGGTAAGGCTGCCTTGGAGATGGAGGAAATTAAACAGCTGTCCACCTTGCCTGGTCTCTTGGAGGACCCCTCTGTTGTGGGGTTGCTGAAGGTCAAAGACCAACAAGTGCCAGTCGCTACCACCACGGTGCACCGGCAGCAACATCACACCAACCGAGACTCCCTGATTCCCATTCATGAGCTAATTTGTCAACTGGAGAGCCAAGGAGTGATCAGCAAGACTCGTTCACCCTTTAACAGTCCCATATGGCCAGTGCGGAAGTCTAATGGAGAGTGAAGACTAACAGTAGACTATCGTGGCCTAAATGAAGTCACGCCACCGCTGAGTGCTGCTGTGCCAGACATGCTAGAACTTCAGTACGAACTGGAGTCAAAGGTAGCCAAGTGGTATGCCACAACTGATACCGCTAATGTGATTTTCTCAATCCCTTTGGCAGCGGAGTGCAGGCCACAATTTGCTTTCACTTAGAGGGGCGTCCAGTACACCTGGAATCGACTGCCCCAGGGGTGGAAACACAGCCCCACCATTTGCCATGGACTGATCCAGACTGCACTAGAACAGGGTGGAGCTCCAGAACACCTGCAATACATTGATGATATCATCGTGTGGGGCAACACAGCAGGAGAAGTTTTTGAAAAAGGGAAGGAAATAGTCCAAATCCTGCTGAAGGCTGGGTTTGCCATAAAACAAAGTAAGGTCAAGGGACCTGCACAGGAGATCCAATTTTTAGGAATAAAATGGCAAGATGGACGTCGTCAGATCCCAATGGATGTGATCAACAAAATAACAGCCATGTCTCCACCAACTAGCAAAAAGGAAACACAAGCTTTCTTAGGCGTCGTGGGTTTTTGGAGAATGCATATTCCAAATTACAGTCTGATTGTAAACCCTCTCTATCAAGTGACCCGAAAGAAGAACGATTTCAAATGGGGCCCTGAGCAACGACAAGCTTTTGAACAAATTAAAGAGGAGATAGTTCATGCAGTAGCCCTGGGGCCAGTCCAGGTGGGACAAGATGTAAAAAATGTGCTCTACACCACAGCCGGGGAGAATGGCCCTACCTGGAGCCTCTGGCAGAAAGCACCTGGGGAGACTCGAGGTCGACCCCTAGGGTTCTGGAGTTGGGGATACAGAGGATCCAAGGCCCGCTATACTCCAACTGAAAAAGAGATATTAGCAGCATATGAAGGGGTTCGAGCTGCTTCGGAAGTGATTGGCACTGAAGCACAGCTCCTCCTGGCACCCCGACTGGCGGTGCTAGGCTGGATGTTCAGAGGGAGGGTCCCCTGTACACATCATGCAACTGATGCTACATGGAGTAAGTGGGTCGCACTGATCACACAACGGGCTTGAATAGGAAACCCCAGTCGCCCAGGAATCCTGGAAGTGATCATGGATTGGCCAGAGGGCAAAGATTTTGGAATATCACCAGAGGAGGAAGTAACGCGTGCTGAGGAGGCCCCAATGTATAATGAACTACCAGAAAATGAGAAACAATATGCTCTGTTCACTGATGGGTCCTGTCGTCTTGTGGGAAAACATCGGAGGCGGAAAGCTGCTGTATGGAGTCCTATGCGGCAAGTTGTAGAAACTGCTGAAGAAGAAGGTGAATCGAGCCAATTTGCAGAAGTAAAGGCCATCCAGCTGGCTTTAGACATTGCTGACCGAGAAAAGCGGCCAGTGCTCTATCTCTATACTGACTCATGGATGGTGGCAAATGCCCTGTGGGGGTGGTTGCAGCAATGGAAGCAGAGCAACTGGCAGCACAGAGGCAAACCCATCTGGGCTGCTGCACTGTGGCAAGATATTGCTGCCCGGGTGGAGAACCTGGTTGTAAAAGTCCGTCATGTAGATGCTCACGTACCCAAGAGTCGGGCCACTGAAGAACACCAAAACAACCAGCAGGTGGATCAGGCTGCTAAGATTGAAGTGGCTCAGGTGGATCTGGACTGGCAACATAAGGGTGAATTATTTATTAGCTCGGTGGGCCCATGACACCTCAGGCCACCAAGGAAGAGATGCAACATACAGATGGCTCGTGATCGAGGGGTGGACTGGACCATGGACACTATAGCCCAGGTTATCCATGAATGCGAAACATGTGCTGCAATCAAGCAAGCCAAGCGGTTAAAGCCTCTTTGGTATGGAGGACGATGGCTGAAATATAAATATGGGGAGGCCTGGCAGATCGATTATATCACACTCCCACAAACCCGCCAAGGCAAGCGCCACGTGCTTACAATGGTGGAAGCAACCACCGGATGGCTGGAAACATATCCCGTGCCCCATGCCACTGCGCGGAACACTATCCTGGGCCTTGAAAAGCAAGTCCTATGGCGACATGGCACCCCAGAAAGAATTGAGTCAGACAATGGGACTCATTTCTGAAACAACCTCATAGACACCTGGGCCAAAGAGCACGGCATTGAGTGGGTGTATCACATCCCCTATCATGCACCAGCCTCTGGGAAAATTGAACGATACAATGGGCTGTTAAAGACTACACTGAGAGCAATGGGTGGCGGGACATTCAAACATTGGGATACGCATTTAGCAAAGGCCACCTGGTTAGTCAACACTCGGGGATCTGCCAATCGAGCAGGCCCTGCCCAGTCAGAACTTTTACGTACTGTAGATGGGAATAAAGTCCCTGTAGTGCACATTAAAAATATGCTGGGGAAGACAGTCTGGGTTATTCCTGCCTCGGGCAGAGGCAGACCCATCCGTGGGATTGCTTTTGCTCAAGGACCTGGGTGCACTTGGTGGATAATGCGGAAGGATGGGGAAGTCCGATGTGTACCTCAAGGGGATTTGATTTTGGGTGAGAATAGCCAATGATCTGAATTATGTGATGTTAAGTACTAATTATAGTTATAATAGTTATACTAATAATACACAGATATACTAATAATACTAATAATATTATATGCCATACTAATGTTATTACAATAAGAATCACCCAGACTAATGAAGAATAACTTCAGTGAAACCAAGCAAAGCACAGTGATGATGGTACCAGAACTGACTTCAACATGAAACAATCCAACACCGCACACCATCTCCATTTTTCCTGCCCTGAAAGATTATTATGACAGATGGAGCCCGACGTCATGGACTAAATGAACTCACCGAACGTTTTAGAGGGATGGCCCACAGACTAAGGGAATGATATCTGTGTGTGTGTATATATATATATATTTTGAAAAAAAGGGGGTGGTGATTAATGAAAATGTACTGGAAAATGTGAGACTTGAGCATGATGCAGATGGTATAGAGTAAGGGGTGGATATTGTCCTGGTTTCGGCAGGGACAGAGTTAATTTCCTTCCTAGTAGCTGGTACAGTGCTGTGGTTTGGATTTAGGATGAGAACAATGTTGATAACGCACCGATGTTTTAGTTGTTGCTAGGTAATGCTTACACTAGCCAAGGACTTTTCAGCTTCCCATGCTCTACTGACGGAGAAGGCTGGAGGTGCACAAGAAGCTGGGAGGGGGCACAGCCAGGACAGCTGACCCAAACTGGCCAAAGGGACATTCCATACCATGTGACAACATGCTCACTATGTAAACTAGGGGAAAGCTGGCCGGGGGTGCCGCTGCTCGGGGACTGGCTGGGCATCGGTTGGTGGGTGGTGAGCAATTGTACTGTGCATCACTTGTTTTGTGTATTATTATTATTATCATATTATTATTATCATCATTTTATTTCAATTATTAAACTGTTTTTATCTCAACCCACGAGTTTTTCTCACTTGTGCTTTTCCAATTCTCTCCCCCATCCCACCGGGTGGGGGGAGTGAGCGAGCGGCTGCGTGGTGCTCAGTTGCCGACTGAGGTTAAACCACGATACTTCCTCACTTGTTGCAAGTCACACCTGCAAGAAGGCAAGCAAGCAAATCCTCCAGTGTTTCAGCACATGAAGGAAGCAGCTGGCATAATCAGGCCCAAACTGGATAGTATCACATTCCTCAATAAAAAAGATCAGGATATTTAGAGTGTCAGAGTCAAACCACAGTGTATGGCAACCTGCACAAAATGCTCAAACTACTCATTCCATCTCGCAGTATTCAACAACACGTAACCACTGAATGACTCGGTTTTAACAAGAGGTGTCAAAGACTCTGAAGAAACCCCACGCAGGTGTAGTGATTCCAGACATTTGTGTTCTCCAACACTGTTGAAAAATTCTTTTTTTTTTTCTTTGTAGTTGTTGTTGCCAAAATTTCTTCTCTGACAAGCACTGAACACTCAAACTAAGAAAATGATAGTATAGGTCTGGATTTGCAAAGTCTTTATTTATTTATTTTACTTTGAACAGGCAGCTATTGCAATGCCAGTTATGCAAGTGGTGTTTCAGAAATCCAGGGCACAAAAGTGGACTGTGTGTCAAGGCTTATAGAATATTTAACCTATAGGCAACTGAGACTAGACCAAGCTGTTACTTCTCTGGTTTTAGCTGTTAGTTACATGACCACACCTTTTTACAAATCATTGACTTCATGCTTACTGTACTAACCGGCATTGTTACCCAAAACTAATTCAACTTAAGAAAAGTATAGTTATGAAAGTAGCAAAGAAGGTTTAAATATCAAAGAAACGTGACATTGTATGACCAAGAGTAATTTTTAAGAAAAGGAACAACAAAAAAAAGTCCCGACAAGGAAGGAAGGTTCTGACCTTTAGTTCTCAAAATAATTTTGCCTTTTAAGTTTCCTTATTCCCCCTAACAAAGTAATTCTTGATTGTTCTGCTGCCTCAGGTCCTGAAATCCATCCACCAGGAGACTGATAGTTACCCCAGTGAGATTTTGCAAGTACCTGCTTCTGTGGTATCTGTGCACCTTTGTTCCTGGCTCTCAAAATTTAGATATTCTGACCTAACCTTGACAAGGCAAGCCACTAGAGAAGAAAAAATCAGTGAGGGGCAACTGAAAAAAAAGTTAATGGAATAAGCCTTTGTTCTTCTGTTGGTGTATTTAGCCACTACTCACATGTTTAAATGACATGCTATACTAGCACTTGAGTACTCAGAGCTTTGCAGAATCAATCTTTCATTGGCATCTGATTATGTGCGTGGTAAGAAAAGCCAAGCTAAATTGTGAAATGCAACGTTAAAAATGCAACTTTAAAAAATAACTGAAAATAGTTCCTTTTACCTGTATGATATTTTTCACTCTTGCACATAGTAAACAATAAGACAGATGTCAGTAAATATTAAGCGGAAAATTTTATTTTGAGATTACCATTTTTGTGGAATACTCTGCCCAAGTGACAAAACCTACTATTTAACATTGGTATTTAAAATTGAGGACAATACAATACTAATCAATCCACTTCATACTGGATTTTTTAAAAATCTTCTTATAGTACAATTCAACTACACTGCACATATAAAACATCTAATGAAAGATTTTCCTTTTAAAATGAAAAAAATGAAATAAAGACGCTTGCTGGTATCAAAAATGTCCTCCTGCACATTCTTGACTGATCTAATATAAAGCCTTCTTTCTCTTTTTCCTCCCTTTTTAAAAAAAAAAATCTAAAATTCTTTGCAGAATCTAATAAACATAGCAGGGAGAAGGAGAGGGACAAGGGAAGAAAGGACTTCAAAGGATATTCTCTTGGCTTCCTCAGGAACTTAATACAATCTTACGAATCGTGTGGAAAAGGAAGAAATAACATATTCATACATTTGGAAAAGAACAAGCAAACTAAAAAAGGAAAGGAACATGAACACAGAGTAATAATATCCTATTTCTTGATCAGCAACTAGAATCTGAAGGAATGCTCACTTTTCTGTAACGCATTTTGAAATGCCAAAAATATTGCCCACCATGCTGAGAAAAATATTCATTTTCATCAGAAATATTTTTAACATGTTTTAATACTAGTGTTAATACTTCAACCCTTAGATAAGCACCATCTGAATTGCAAATATGTATAATGTATTTTCTAGAAAACAGGAAACTCCGATATGGTATGAACAAAAAATAGCAATATCTCCCTGAAAACAAGGAGTCATTACAAGGCATCAGGATAAACAGCAAAGTGAAGGGTAAAGCATATATAATACATCTTTTTGTGTGCATACAGACTAGCACAGATTATCAGAAAAGATGGCAAATGGTAGAGGAAAGAGCCTTCTCTAGTGATACTCTGATTCTTATGACTCCAGACGTTTCCAGGAACAACCGTCTTATTCTCACCAAAAAAAAACTGAATATTCACTATTAGATCTGCTTCCTGTGACAAAAAAAAGTATAAATTCCACCTTGCACAGACTCATTAAAGATATTCCATGACTACTTTTTGGATGTGAGGATATGATTCAGAAAAAGTAGAAGGATTAGACTGGATAAGTCTAGGCCCTCACTAAGCAAAGCACATAACACCTGCATTTAAATCCTGTTGACTTTGATGGGATTATTCAAATGCAGTACGCTAAACACAGGTTCAACTGCTTACTGAGCTGAGGCCACAATTCAGGTCTGAATGTTCTGCAGAACCTCAAACAACCATAGGGACACTATCAGCGTAATAAGGACACCTCTATAAAAATATTTTATTCCCTGCTATTACTAGTAACACTAAACATGGTATTAAATGAAAGACATCAGAGAAAAGAAAATGATTTCTCAGTAGATTCAATTTCTGTTCTTTTTCCCGGGATAGGAAAATGCACTACAACCAGAGCAGAAGTTGCCAAGTGGCCACATTGCCCCAGTGGCATGTGAAGAAATCACCTCTCATAGGTGCACAGCACTTCTAACACACTAATGTGCTAATTTCTGTATTTTCTCCCCATCCCTTCTAGCTCCAGGAACACTGGAATACCGTAACTTTGACAAACAAAAACCTACAAAAATGTCTGAGTTTTTGGTACTTGGGCTTTTTAACGACAAGGAATACAAACGCGGGGATGGGGGGGAGTGCTCCACTTGACACTTCCTGTACCTTGGCACATTACGGTGTCTTCAAGACCAGCTACTATTCAGCCTTGCCTTCTGTTTTCATTTTGTCACTTACACAAAAACTCTTTCAATGTCCTCTGCTATTCTAATGATTTCTTACAATAATAGCTTACTTCCCTCTTTGTGTAATAGGAATTTGACTTTAAAGACACAAAAATTGGCAGCAAGATTGAGAGGGATGTGTAGAATGCTTTAAATCATTATTTTAAATTGCGCAGATTTCTAGAAGGTGGTGTTTCATTAACCAAAACATAATTCAAATACAAATGTGGAGAGTTAGAAAGTCAAAGGTACAATAATTTACGAGCCTCTAAATAATGGAAGCTAATTTTGGAACAAGATTTTCACAGCTTGCTGATGTCACTAAATAACAATGAATGTACTACCTTTTGCATGTAGCAAATGGTGTATTTTCAAATAGTACTCTGTATTGTGTGAAAGAAATGAGGTGTTAAATTCAAAATAAGGTACACTGTTAAAATAGCTATCCTGATAATTTAGCTAACTGAATCATAGAATCATAGAATCATTAAGGTTGGAAGAGACGTCTAAGATCATCGAGTCCAACCGTCAACCCAACACCACCATGCCCACTAAACCATGTCCCTAAGCGCCTCATCTACACGTCTTTTAAATACCTCCAGGGATGGGGACTCCACCACTTCCCTGGGCAGCCTCTTCCAATAATAATCGATCTCAAATGATGACCATGGCACGCTAGAGCTAGGAGGGAGGGAGGTGAACACGAACATGTAGAATATAGTTATCTGGATGTTATCAATGCCTTAAATGACTTTCTTTGAACTCATACCCCAAAATGTTTTGAAATAAGTATTGATATTTGAACATGATTGAATGAAAATTACTCCTTTTTTTTGACAGTCTCATCCTTTTTCTTTTGTGGCCCGAAAGTGAAAGTCCTAAAAAGAGAGTCTTTAAGTGAGACTCTTTTCAGAGTTTCTTGAAAGTATAGGCTATGAGTGAGAATTTGTAGTACAAAGGACAGGATAATGTATTAGAAAACAATGATGCAACCGTACAATAAAGCAGATAGTAGAACAAGTACTGTCCATAGATTACCCCTTACTAAGACTTGCGGTATCTAACTACTTGAGGGGAATTTGAATATATATATTTCTATGCCTAAATACACAGGTAGTTGATGAAATTCATAGAAAACCACCTAAAATCCAGAGATGACAAACTCCCACCAACTTCCACTGAAAATTAAGAGCGTACACTACTTAATGAGCGCTAAGCAGGTGCTCCAGTCTGCATCTGTGGGCTCCCCAGAATCTCTATAGATACAGCAAACCGTATTTGGCTATCTTGTATGATACAATTCTATGTACCTTAACAGAATAAAGCATATACACAAAACCAGAAACCTATGCAGCTAATCATAGTTGTCTTGAAATTTTTTTACAACTCCTACTATGGATTCCTGAAATGAATGAAAGATGTTTGAATAACATTTCTCAATACCAAAAAAATAAAGAAATATAATTTTAAGGCATGTTTATCAAACTGCATATAGCTTGCATAATAGAGCTATTTGACATGAGTTTAGCAATATTAAATTCATACTTTCCTTATTATATATTTAAAATAGTATACTTAAATCTTCTCATTCAACTTTCCCCTTTGTAATAAGGCAAGGAAAAAGACCAGCAGACACTAATAGTAATTCAGTTATAAGTCCTGCCTCTTAGATCATTAAAACTTTCTTGGCCAGACCTAATATGACTTCATTTCTGAATGGTTCATACTTCATGAAGGAATGGTCAATAGATGTTGCAATCACACTGCAGATGTGCAATGAATCGCACAGAGATCACAGATCTACCAAAATATATGCCAGTCCACCTACTGACTTGTTGGACCCCGGTACAGATTTTCATACTGACTAATAATTTATTCAAATGTCTATTGAATATTTCTCAGCTCTCTCAGTACTTTCTATGAATTGAAATTTAAAATAAAAGCGTGGGCCTTTTATTTGAGGCATCACATACCCTAAAGAATGCAAAGGAAAGAATAAACCATTATCTAGTTTTTCTCTAAAGAAAATTATTATAGATTTGCATGAAAGATTAAATCTCTCTTACAGGGTACTAACATGTCCTTCACTGACATTTAAGTCTGCAAGGGTTAAAAACATGAGCAATACTTTGAGAGGGGTCCTGTTCAAGTACATTTTGAGTGAATGGGTCATTGACTCAGCAATGATCTTGTATTGCTGAAGTGTCAGGGGAGTTTTGTCAATGACCCTGATGGGAACAATATCATATTCTCAATGTTAAGGTTAATATTTTTCCTGTCTTCTGTGATCCATTTAATATTGTGATGATCTACCAATATCTAAAATATTTACTAAGTTTCAACGGGTTTATATGTTTTGCAGGACTCTGAAAAAATCCTGAAAATTCTCATGTAAATTTTGACCTTTCATCCTGATGTTAAAAATTAAAAAAAAATTTGTATCTCTATATGCAGTATAATCTATTCTAGTTTTAAAGACCTACTTGCAAAAAAAAATCAGGGCTGATACTAACATCTAGAAAATATGAAAAAATCTGCATTGATTCTGAGGATTTAAACAAACTTCACCATTAAAAGTTACATACTCCTTCTGAAAGCACTGAATATAATTTTCTGATGTTCCTCAGTACCATGGCCTCATGTGTCAGCTTTTTGTCAATTTGGCAAAAGGGAAATACAGGATAGCGTCTTGGGGGTTTACTGTAGCTCTAGCGACATACACATATATACACACACACACATATATAGCATGTGTGTATATATATACACATACACAATATAGATCTGTACCTATATACACAACATATGCATCATATATGTATCTATATGTGTGTATATATGTTTATCTAGATTGTGTGTGTATATATATCACAACTCATCTGCAATATTATGCAACAACTGTTGATATTCCAGACTGAAGGATGTTAGCATTCTGCTATCCCTGACAATGATGATACTAAGATAACCACCTCTTCCAAGAAGTTTAGGGATGTAACCCAGAACCTATGCTGTTTTCCCTCTGTTGTATTTGTTATTCCTTAAACTTGACATCTCTTTTGCTGTTTTTGTAAGGTAAAGAAAAATCTTAAAGTTGTCCGTATTCTGTTTTATCTTTAGCCTCTTGTAGCTTTTTATCTTCTAACATTTTGAGTTGCATTATGTAGGGTGTATTGTAGATTTCTCAAATGATGACCATGGCACGCTAGAGCTAGGAGGGAGGGAGGTGAACACAAACATGTAGATTTCTCAGGTTTTTCCCCCAGAACCCATGATTGTCTCTCTCCCCACTAAATAAAAATTTGCATTAAAAGATTTTGCAAGTACCATGCTCTCTGACCTCAGCCACTAACACTGCAATATTGTTGGAGTACGCTTCACAGCTTTTGTCAGTATTCCATGTCCTCGCCAGGACAGACTGAATTGGCAAAAGACATGATGCTCTTCAGAAAAACACTCCTCTCTTTCCTTTGCTACTGTGTGGTGTGTTGCCTTATATGATATTTTTGTAGCATACACAGTCTCTGAACTACGCATAAGAAATTTTAGGAACATGAGAGACAACAAAGAAGCATTGGCTAATGGATGCAGAGTACATGAAATCATCAGGCATCACGAACGCTGACTTATCGGATGTACACAGCAGTGCTGAGCATTCATTCAGTAAACAGTGAATGGTCAAATCAGATGAAGCTGGGACAACCAGTGATGCCTGTAAACACTTGTATGCAGAAACCTACAGGTGGAACTTAACTCCTCACTCGAACAAAAATAAATTAGCGAGAGCACACTCAGACAGTTTTCAGCCATGAAAATAAACACCATCTCATAATCAGATGGTGTATCATTTCTAAATGGTTCGACTCTAGAGGATGAATTCAACAGATAAAGGGAGAATTAGGAATTTTTTGATACATCCTCGAAATTGACATATCATTTGCTACCACTATTTTGAAGTCATCAGCCAAAGGTAAGGAATATTTAGAAAACATTAAGAAAAAATAGCTAGACATTTGGGGCAGTAATGGCAGGGTAATTGGGCTTACAGAACGGAAGAGGGAGAGAGATGAAAAGGTTGCAGTAAGCAAAGCACAAGATGATCAAGGAGTCAGTAAAGACTTTTAATGTGGAGACTGAAGATTACAGTACTATGACAGGAAAAAAAAAAAGAGAAGGATCTCGGGATGGCCTAGAGAAAAGGTGCTTTAGAAGTTATGCACTAGGAGCAGCTGGAAGAGAGATTCTGGTATTGTGCTGGTTTCAAGAATTGTCAGACCTCAATTAAATTCCAGACAAACCAGGAGATGGAGTCTAAAGGGTGGTTTTAGAATGTACATTATGGTACTTTCAAGACTGCAGACAGCTGCCAGAAACACTGTATTAGACACTTATGATGAATTCCTTGACCTATTTGCCAGCACACAAAGGGTTTCTTTTTCTAGGGACAATAACATTCATTTTTTAAGAAACAGAACAGTACAGGACAGTCATCGCCCTTACTGAGAACTGACTGCTTAGGCTAGCAGCTAGATTTCAGATTGCTTGCCGTATAACATAGGTGATAGCAAAGGAAGTAAATTAATCACAAGATCTACATCAGGATTTATAACCCACTTGTGAACTAATTCATCAGGTTAAATTCAACCAAGGGTTAAAACAAACAAACAAACAAACCAAAAAATACCCCAACAAGAAAACATACAACAGGCCTCCTCCCCCCACCCCCCGTTTTCATTGTGGGATAAACTACTACCATTTAAAAAAAACCCCAACACTCTACAAGATAACAGCCTTATTGGGGAATTATTCATCTAGAAGTCCATCACTTTCAGGGTGGGATTCATATAAGCAAACTTTAGCAAACAATTTTATAGTTTGCAATGAAATAGTTAACTGTGGTTTGTTAGATGAGGGGAGTGCAGCGGATATTGTATACCTTGACTTCAGTTAGGCTTTCAACACTGTCTCCCAAAAGATCCTCATAGAGAAGCTGATGAAGTATGGGCAGGATAAGCAAGCAATGAGGCGGACTCAAAAGCAGTTGAATAGCCAGGCTCAGGGGGCAGTGATCAGTGGCATGAAGTCTAGTTGGAGGTTAGTGACTAGTGGTGTACCCCAAGGGGCAATATTGGGTCCGGTCCTGCTCAACAGCTTCATTAATGATCTGGATAATGGAGCAGAGTGTACCCTCAGCAGGTTTGCTGATACAAAGCCGGGAGGAGTGGCTGATACACCAGAAAGTCATGCTGCCATCCTGAGGGACCTCAACAGGCTGGGAAAATGAGCTGACAGGAACCCCTTGAAGTTCAACAAAGGGAAGTACAAAGTCCTGCACCTGGGGAAGAAAAATCCCAGGCACCCTGATCAGACAGGGCTGATCAGCTGGAAAGCAGCTTTGCAGAAAAGGACCTGGGGGTTGTGGGAGACACCAAGTTGAACATGAGCCAGCAATGTGCCTTTGTGGCACTGTGAGGGTGACTGAGCACTGGCACAGGTTGCGGAATCGCCATCCTTGGAGATATTCCAAAGCTATCTGGAAATGGTCCAGGCAACCTACTCTAGGTGACCCTGCTTGAGCAGGGGGGCTGGGCTGGACCAGATGACCTCCAGAGGTCCCTTCCAACCTCAACCAATTGGCAATTTTGTGATTCTGTGAAATGCAGGCACATCCAGGAAAATTCATCCCACGTTGGAGATGATACCAGTGGCTCAAACTGTTGAGATGAGTCAAGTTGTTAGATGAATGCCACTCATTTAATTTCAGATATCCACAATTTCCCTTTTTTAAAAAATTCAATATAGAAACAGCATTTTTCTGGTTTTATTATGAGATATTTTAGCATGGAATAGAAAGCTCTAACCCTTTTGCTCTCTACAAATATTTTCTGGATTGCCACTAGTGACAATCAGTTTACTTGCCTGCTTAAAAATAATTAAAATAACAAAACAATAATTTTATTTAAATGAAACATTGGAAGGAAGAGCATAAAATAGAACTTAAAAATTTCAGTGTTTTGAAGGTCATGTTATTGAATCCAGATATCCAGGTTCTGAGGCAAATTTTTTGAACACAGACACTCTTGTAAACTGAAGACACTCTGTTTTTGACACAGCCATAATGGATCATCTAAATTCAGAAACAAGAAATAAATTATTCTGTCTCTGACCAAGGAACTCCTTGAGGTCTTTCAGAGGACAGTATCAGAAGGTTACATATTTTGTTGCTTATGTAGGCCAATCTGAACATCTCATACTGGGAGGAAGCCTATTAAGGTGCTGCCTGACTTATGTATAGGCAGCACATCAACTGGGAGAAAATTCCTGTGCCTGTATTACCAAGCAGGCACACTGCAGTCTTGATTTTCTTCTCATCTGCACCTGTGAAAAAAGCCAGACTTTAGCAGTATTCTAATTTTCATCAAAAGCTATACAAATGAAGCCTAGAATAGTTCCTGAGATTTTTTTTTTTTGTATTAGATGCAGCATCTAAAAGTTATTCCATTAAAATGGAAGAAGTGCCAATGAGTTGAATGTAGAGTGTTTTTCCTTTTAGTATTCTGTACTTGGAGCAGTCCATATGCTTTTCACAAGCACTACTTAGTTTTCAAGTTTAGCTAATCATAACTCTCCTTTTCATCTTCTTACTGTGCCAGTTTATGACATTGTAAAACCAATAAAACAAACCAAAATATCTGAGTAGCTGGAGAAGGTATGAAGCATACGAGTCATATAGAACACATTGTCTTTAAAACACAGAAGAGGGGTTGTAATAGGATAATTCATAAAATCTGTAGCACAGAATTAAATAAAGAGAAAAGTACTACAGATTGCCATAAGCCAGAATCACCTAATAGCATTAAAGAGAAAGGAATGACCATTAGAGTCTATGAGATACTCTAAGTACCCCTCAAGGGCCTGTACATGCTTCACTGCTTTATGTAAAGACTTGTGTCCTTTAGAGTATGATCTTGTTATTCAGTTCTCAAGGTCACAGCTGAATGCAAGAGAGCCAGGCTGTGCATCTGTAGAAGATACTTATTTCTGGAAAAATTATAGTTCTATTTATGTGAAAATGATACACGGTTATGCAGTACATAAGTCCAAACCTGCAAACACTTATCCCCATTGACATCATTTAAAAAAACCCAAACCCACAAAATTGTTTGCGGAATCAAAGTCTGAAGGGTCAAAAGAGAGTTGCCCAAGGTGCCTCCACACCCATCACAGGGTTTCCAGCTGGCAGAAGAAAATGCTGAAGGTGAGAGGAAGTGCACCCACCACGGGAATGTGTCATTCCCATTCGAATCTGGGTAACTATGGGATAGGCAGGATGGGATGAAGAATGGTAGTAGATTTAGCTTTGTTCTCCTCTTCCTCCCTTAGGTTGCTCAGTGCAGCCTCCTCTTCCATTAAAGGAGGAGGTGGGAGAAGGAAGAGAGACTGGCCAAGAGGGCGTAGCAGGAAGCAAACTGCAGTTCTGAGCAGTCCTTCTGTTTCTCCATTGATCCCAGGAGAGCACAGCTATGCAGAGTCTTTGAGTAGACTTATATTTTGCTAAGTGAACTATAACAAATTACTAGGTATCAATATATGGCCAGACAGTACTAAAATTAGATTTCTGAAAGTAAAGTTCCAATAAGACAATATAGGCAATATAAAAATTGCAGAATAATTATAACCCAATAAAAAAGTGGACAAAATACCCTATCCAAGAGAAAAAAAAAAAACACAAAAAACCCCACAGAAACCCCCCCCAAAATCCAAACACCTTTCCTGGCTTTGTTTAAAGAAATCTGCCAGCCAAAGAAATGTAATAAAGCAAGTACCTGAAATAAAAATGGATCACATAGTTAAGCTGCTAAAGAAAGGAGGGAGAGAGTTACCCTAGTTTGACATTACTTGAGGATCAGTTGTCTCCCAAGAGTGATTCAAATGAGGAAATCCTACTGATGGAAAGGAGCTTTAAATGGCTGTTAATACCATCCCGACCTCTAATTCCTAACAACGATCATGGAATTTCCACTGGAGGGTGATTTAGGGGAGAAAGAGTCCAAAGGATTCAGGAGACTCAAAAAAGAGATGAATGGTTCTGATGCGAGATGGTAACCACCAGAGTGACTGAGGCACAGGAAGGTAACCAGTTCTTCCTGAGAAGCAGCTTAACAACCTTGCCATTCACACCTGTAGGTCCTGGTAGGGACCAGTTTATCCAGCTGCATTATCATGACCATTCTTCACTAGCCATAGAGACCACGACTGCTTAGAGTCGGAATGCTTACTTGAAAGTTACTCTACTCCTAGGGACCATTACACTTACCTTTGAAGGATGGTGAAGAAATAAAAGGTTTTAAGAAAAATCAGTTTGATTTAATACCTACTGCAGGATTTTTATTTCTTTTTAAAATGAGCCTTTTTAAACACGATTACTTTAGCAGATACACACACAAAACTATGCCCCCACAAAACTATAACAACTATTTTGGCTGAAATTATGGATATATTTGAAGTACAAGACAGAAGAAGAGCTATTTCTTGAAAACTCAATGACGGAAGTCTTTAAAATGCTTTTTCTCTCTCCTTACTTTGGTATTTTACTTTAAACACAAGATTGAATTACAAATGCATTGAACTGAATAAATTACTTTCTGAAGCTGTTTTATCTTTATGTAACCAGACTGAACCATATTGCAGCTTCGCTTTCACCACATGCTTCCTGATCAGGACGTGGTCTGATTCTTTTTGAGGCATATATACCAAAAGTGAATAAATATAACTTCTTTTGTCAGAAAATCCAATACAAGTCAGCCAGTTTGGAGGCTCTGTAGGGAGCAAAGGCATAGTTTTGCTCACGAGTATAGTTCAAGATTGACATCAGCACTGTCAATCCGTTTGCATGAACAGGTTGGCCAGATTCATAGAGGTAACATCTCTGGGTGCAGTCAGCTTTGCTGTACAGTGTATCTCAAAAGGCTGGTCCTGGGTTTCTTGGCAGCTGTTTGCATGATACTGGCTTTAGGGATCACAGAGAATGTACCTTATAGGAAGAGGTTTGAGTGTTCTTTTCGTTGCTGTGAACAAAATAATAAGAAGAAAGAGGACCTGAATTTGCAATTTGAAAAATGCAAATGGCATCTGCATGCCAAAAGAGCGCTGCCTCTGGTTCCTACTTTTACCAGAAATATGGGCAGATTTGTCTCCTGTGCAAAGTGAAATAAGAATAGTGTAATTACTGGGGAGGAAAAACATTTTAAAATGTAATGCACTTCAAATAACTAAAGATTGCTTATAGAGAAGAAAGCAAGACAAACGAAGAAACAAGTACATATACACATGTGTTCATATGTGTATATATGCACATATGTATACAAATGTATTATATATAAATATATATGAAGAAATTAATCAAAGCTCCATTTTGCTTAATAAACATGTAGGAGTACGTACACTTAAAGTGACACAGAACTGAAACTGACTCAGAGGAGGGTTTTTGTAAGGTTTATAGCTGTAGAAAAACTCTAAGGGGGCTCCGAAAACTTTGCACAAAGAAGCAGCATTTACGCTATCTCATGTATTCAGCAGAGTGGCCATCGTTTTTCTCTTATCCTGCTATCTAGCAATGCACACTTTTGCTACTGTTTTAATCGCTATTCACTAACACTGAACTCGTCCATTAGCATTTCCAACCACAGTCACAGCTGATCTCCAGAGATCACCTGTAAGATAGGTCTTCTCTGCAAAGAAAGTTGTATCAGTGTAATTGGAAAAATGAAAAAATTAAAAAAAATTGAAAACCTTTTGATGGATAACTGTACTTATTTTCATCCTGCTTACTGCATTTCAGTGTACCCTGGTAAGGAATTACTTGAAAATAAACTAAAATAAACATTTCAAGTGAAAATAAAAGACTTAGCATAGGAGTTTCTACCAATATAAAAATGTGTTTTAATTGGTGCCCCTTTTTTTGTCATATTCTTACATTGACTTGCTAGTGCAACTATCACTACCATTTACGAACTTGTACTGGGAAAATGTTCATTCCCTTAATGGTCTCCATCTTCATCGGTCTTCAGATGTCTGCAGGCAGCTCTCTTAATGTGTCACAGACATTGCCTGAACTTAACAAGAAAACCCCTGTGATTTATTTCTTGTCATTTTCAAACCACATTGCAAATCAGCATCTTTTTGCACCAAGTTCATAACAGTTATTTATAAACAATTTTAACTTGACTCTGTCTATGTTTCAAGTTCGACCAGGGGACTGAATTAATTTTCATTGTCCCTGCCTGACCTTGCCCTGGAATTTTCCTTTCTAAGGAAAATTTAGTTGTGTTGATATCTCAGTTGATAATGAACTTAGTCTGTCACATCACAATTGACACTAAAATGTTTACTATCATTTATCATTTTACAATAATGATACTGTTATTAAAATCATTTAGTAGTACAAAATTGATACGTTTCAAAGTAAACATGTATTTAAGTTTATTAAATGAAGTTTTATGCAAATACATTCATTTGGAGGAAGAAGGAATTTCTCTGCAGAAGATCTAAGAAAGTTAGAACCCTACTGGTTTCTCTTACAGAAGAAAATAAAGAACAGACTCTTTGTGAGACTGGCTTCAGAAATTGTCTCGTCTTCAGAGTCAACCTTTAACAACATCCAAAAAATGAGGGAGAGGAAGAAAGACCTATGAATGATCATGAGCTGCTAAGAAAAAAAAAAGTATTTCTAGCTAATAACTTCCATTAAAGTTCCATCAATTGCTTTCGAATGATTACAAGACTGTAATGCACCGAGAGCTTTGCATGCTCAGTTGTTTATAACTGTCAATAGAAAATGTGTGAACTGTTTGCCTTACACCGATGTCAGCTCAGTACAGTGCTATGCTAGTTTATTCTACACCATGGTTTATAGAGAAATAAAACAATAATTGTGCCCATTTATTACACATATATAAATGAACATATTTCTTGAACATATTTCTCAATATCTCCTTGTTCTCCCAGACAAAATTTTGTACCCATATGCCCCTGAAATTGATACACATCAAAAATATGATTCTAGAATTTGGGATTAGTACCTTGCCCCAGACATCTATTGAAAGCAATATGTATACACTTGTCCTCAAATTTCATACACATTGTTATTTTCCTAAAATGTTTATTTGAATTAGGCATTTACGGAATCTGATAACAATCCCTATTGAGCTATTACACTGAGGAATCAAATGGCTATTAAAGACATTACCTCGGACAATAGTTACTGTTCTATATTAGATCATTAAGTGACTCCATGAAGTATCAAGCAACACTTAATAAATTTCCCTGCATATTACGACAGGTTCTCTGTCTTATGAATAGTCCTTCATGTGTTTGATTTCAGAAATTACATCCTGATACTTTTGCCTGATACAGCTATTTCCAATTTTTGCTAAGTTTCTGCAAATTAAAATTATTCTGCCATGTGCATATTTAGGTTTTTGCTGTTGGGCTGCTTCATTCGTTCTCTAATATTTTCAGTCTTATTTCTCTATGCTGTAAATGCCAGCCACATCTTCCACAAGCAATCTTTTTTTCCTTTCCAATTTTTGTTAAATTACAATAAGAGTTTGACTATACTGCTATAGCAGATGTCAATGATCTTGCTATGATTTTATGACTCAAAAATAACCTAGAAAAAATGAACCATAGTGGAAAGCAAATGTTCATATTACTTTTTTCCCTGTAGAGCTTTATAAAGCTAAATATACAGAATATTTACTTTTCTGTGTATCTAAAGCTACAGTTACATTCACTCATGTAGATTTTATCCAAGACACAGCAGGTTTATTCAATTATCAGTGCAAATGCTAACAAATTACTAACTCTCTATGACTTTGTCAGAAATAGATTTAATAGCTCTGTTTCTTCCATGTTAAACAATTGTCTTACAAAGTCATCTTCCAAAAATTAGGCTTTAATGGACTTAGTGTTCACCATTTTTCAATGCCCTTTATAGGAGTGTTTAGGAACTTACTTATTTTTATTTGACTTCTGTTTCAATAACAGCCTACACTCTCTACATTTTTTTTCAGTTCAGTGAGTTGTCTGTATCTTCTTCGTTTCTTTTGTCCTAGTGGAATGCACTTCTTTCCTAATCAACAGTTGATGATAATGGACTAAAAATTTCTCAGAACTAAACTCAATTAAATACTCATTAGTAGCAACTAAAATAATTTCTGTTCTACATATGTTCTTTCTCTCTAGGACACTGAAAATAAAGAATAAAACAAAAAGGAGAGTTGGATAAAACTGAAATTGGAAAATGAAATTGAGATGTACTGTATCTCATACAAAGTTAGAAATGCACATTACAGAAATCAATTCACAACAGAAATAAAATTAAGTTGTGATAGCTTCAAATACTCCTAGCAGTGGCTGTTTCAAAAACACTTAAACATATCAAAAGTCATATATACCTATACATACAAACATATGTATAAGTGTAAAAAAAATCAGCAGAGAGTCAAGTCCCTTCCATGACTCCTTACTACCTGTGATAAGTTCTTTGAGTTAAGCAGAAAATGAATGCAATTTTCTGCCTTTACTTTTTCTGCTGATGTTGAGTTAATCAGGACAGAGTAGTTCTACCTCCAAGCAGTTGGAGAGTGGCTGAGAAGAGGTCATGGCTGGGAAAGTCAGAAAGATATAACAATAAGTACACTCCTCATTTGATACCATGGACTGTCTCTCAGGGATGTGTTAGATTTCCAGTCTGCCCCAATACAGTAGGAACAATACATTACTATGAGTAAAATGGGAAGCAGAGCAACATTCTTCACAAAATCAGCTTCTTAGAGAAATAAATGACTATATGTAAGTTTAAAAGACATGTTAGGGTTTTTTTCATATATGCTATCGATCCATAGGTGTACCTATACATTGTATATACATGTGTATATACAAACAACTAAAATACAATGCTTTATCTGAACTGTATTTGAAAACAATTTTCACACAATAAAGACACGTTATTTCTCTATACTTAACTTCGTTTCCAAAGAACATTTACCTGTCTCCCATCTTCCACCAATGATTAATTAATGACACGTTGAATGTTAGTTACTAAATGTCAATTCATTAAAAACATTAAAGCAGTGACATTTTTTTTTAAAAGGGCAGACTTCTCATTGTTCCACTTGATTTTGTAAAATTTTCTTCAGCTGTCACATATTCACATTCAATTCCTTGTTGCTGCCTATTTTTAAAATATTATAAAAGAAGTCAGAGACAGTAAGAGGTGATGGTCCAACAACTCTCAGCTTACTGAAGTGCAAGATTAGCCAAATGGCCAGCTGCTCAGCAGACAGCAACAGCTGAAGTTCCTCCACAAAACTTTCCCATAATACTTCAGCTGAGACCTGAAAGGAACATCTCTCTGCATTTTGTCCACCTCGTTCCTTCAGACCTCAGGTCTCTGCTGAGATTATTAGGCTTGCTAATTAGTATCACTTGTGATAGTGAGTCTTTGATATATGGATATCTCTCCAAAGACAACTGGATTGTTGTCTCCAAAAACAATGTAGTGGTTTAACCTCAGCCAGCAACTAAGCCCCACACAGCTGCTCACTCACTCCCCCCCAGTGGGATGGGGGAAAGAATCGGAAGGGTAAAAGTGAGAAAACTCATGGGTTGAGATAAAGACAGTTTAATTGGTAAAGCAAAAGCTGCGCACGCAAGCAAAGCAAAACACGGAATTCATTCACTGCTTCCCACCGGCAGGCAGGTGTTCAGCCATCTCCAGGAAAGCAGGGCTCCATCACGTCTAATGGTTACTTGGGAAGACAAACGCCATCACTCGGAATGTCCCCCCCTTCCTTCTTCTTCCCCCAGCGTTATATGCTGAGAATGACGTCATATGGTGTGGAAGGTCCCTTTGGCCAATTTGGCTGTGCCCCCTCCCAGCTTCTTGGGCACCTCCAGCCTTCTCAGTCGGTAGAGCATGGGAAGCTGAAAAGCCCTTGACTAGTGTAAGCACTACCTAGCAAGAACTAAAACATTGGTGCGTTATCAACTTTGTTCTCATCCTAAATCCAAACCACAGCACTGTACCAGCTACTAGGAAGGAAATTAACTCTATCTCTGCCGAAACCAGGACAGACAACAACTCCAATAACATTTCTCATAGGTCACTATACTGCTATCAGATGGTGATAATAATCAACTATTACTAACCTTGCCCTGGAGCAAAACCAACCAGAGATGAAAACTTTTGTCTTCCACGTTAAGGAATTAATTTTAAAAAGAAAAGAAAGTCACAAACACGTGAACCTGCAAACATCTATGACAGAATAGGCATTCTGTGGGCTTGCAAGTTTCAAAAATGTCTCTTTGAACAACATTTCACAAACATCTGCTACTCTGCTTTTCTTAGACATTGCAAATGAATTCTAATTTTTCTATTTAAACTTACAGCACTTGCACCAAAAATATATTCACTAGCTATCATTTTTCATTGATTGCTCATATGCAAGTAGTCATAGTCTTAGGCTTCCTCAAAATATTTTGGAAGTGAGGTCCACCAAATTTTGCACATGGTATACTTGGATACCTGACACATTTTAGTTTTAAAAGTACTAATTCATCCAAATACATTTAAACTATTAAGTCTTTGTGTCTTGCAACATGCATTAAAATACATAAGCAAAGAAATCTGCAAAAACAGCTCACTGTATTAATCATGCCATAAATAAGAATGGCAGAGAAGATACAACATCTAATATAGAGCCTACTGATAATATTCTGCAATCTGCAGGCTTTAGGTGAAACCATAAAGAAGGGAAAGTAGGCAGGTTTTGTTCTCTCAGATGGAGAGAAAAGAAGTTCATGCTTTATGTTTAGCAAAGGAGACGAGTGAGGTTGCATAAAATCCTCCTCGCTTGTCCTCTGCCAGCAAAGGACACGTACAATAGCTTCACCAATCTATTCTTTTCTTCACAAATCTGTAGAAGCTGGAAGCTGTCTCACTGAGATGCGGTTGCAGTGCAGATCTTAATAGATTCAGAGGCAAAACAGTAAGAATTGCAATGCTGTCCTGTCATTGCCATAGGTGGCTGCTGCATATTAGTGGTTACAGTTCAATGGAAAGGTTAAGGCAACTGAGTTTCATGCACGAGGCACATCTTCCAGAAGCCCACGGTACAAGTGTTTGAGTCTAAAACCCACTGTGTGCGCCAGTAAAGAAATGAAGGTCACTTACTGGCATTATTAGATTTTGTTCACGTTTCAAATACCAACAAAAGTGCCAACAAAATGTTTTCTCTGCACAATTTTGCTTGTATCAGAACTCAAATATTACAGCTGTAACAATCAGTATTCCATAGGCTACCTTATTGGGGAAAAGAAAAAGCTCTAAACCAATTAGTAACAGTTCTTAGTTTGATATTTGATTAATTTCATACTTTAAATAAGTGATTCTTAAGAAATCCCATTAATTTCAGGAGCATTAGGAGAGAAAGCAGTAGACATTGTCCCTGATGGTCATAGTACTTAGACAAAGTAGATTTAATTCTTAACATAATCTTCTCCCACTCCTCTTTGAACTACTCAAGGTATATAAAGACAACAGAATGTAACAAGCAGAGATTTGGAGCGGAGACCACATTATCAACACAGGTCACAGAGAGGGAAAACGTACTTTGAAAAAGATGAGCTAAATATAGATCTAATAACTTGCTCGGATTATAATGGCCCAAGGGTAATTTTAGGATCCTATACCCCACAAGTGAAATAGCAATTATAAGTCTAGAATAAGGTGCTATTTACCCTTCTGAAAAACATCACATGGGCAATGTCTTTTAATGGACACAGTCTGCATTTTGATCTCAGAAGGGAACAGAAGGTCCCTGGTAAACCTCTCTTCAATAACAGGAAAATTGACCTGCATCAAATTTGTAGGACAGCTTCTTCACTTTGAAAATGTTTACAGTTCAGATATGGATTCTTATCAGAAGCTGACTTTTGCAAATTGTCGCTTCATCTGTAACATTTGATTCAAATCATGAAACTAAAGATTCTGGAATTATTTGTATTTTAAAGGTTTTGAATACCATGGCAGACCTGCTACCTCATATACTTTTTGACATATTCACTGCTATATTCTTCTTCTGATATTCTTTCCCTCTTTTTTTTAAATCCAGACTGCATTAATACCAGCTATTTATAGAAAGAAAGAAAGAAAGAAAGAAAGGTAAGGCAAATGATTTCAGACATTTCTAAACAATCTTTTAAACCATAATAAAATAAATATTTTACTTCAAAGCAATGTAGAACGCTAATGCGCAATATGGGACAGCATGTAGTGGTCAATAAGCAACTTGGAACACCTTCTATATCAACAATAATGTCATAAAAATCAAAATCCAAAATATTACATTACAAAAACCCTAATCCCCATAATAACCTGGGGGAGTTGGTCTTTCCTTGGCAGGTAAAATCCACAGGTAAAATCCACAACTGAAAATCATTCACATATATATTTATTGAGAAGCAAATTATTCTATCCCTTACCAATCTGGAAATACTACCCCATGAAAATGAAGCTCATGAGTCTCAGTCCTGACTCTACAATAACAGAAATGAGTGAGTAGGAGTGATAGGGGATGGCACAAACTGCTGCTGGAAGGAAAAAATTTGTAAATTGTACTTTTTCTTCAGAAAAAAAAATAGAGTGAAAAAAAAGATGGCTTATTAAGAGCTAGTGAGAAGCTTAGGAGGCTCAAAGTAGTCCCACCAGAACCAGATTAACACACAGTTATCCTGAACGACATGCAGAGTCATTCATTCTTTATTGACTGAAGAAGAGAGCTTCAGAGTCTACTGAATCTCTAACAGGACTTCCTATAGTACATTCCCTTTGAGTTCTTCCCTCCAAGCACTGACCTTCTCCAATACTCTCCTGCCCATGGAGTCTAATGTGATCACAGTCTGAATTGATTTGGCTGAAAAGAATTATGACAAAGACCTTACATCGTGGTTACCCTTGAAGAACATCTAGCATATGCACTTCTAACTCTTACCGCTAGCAAAATTAAGCTCTCACTTCAACTCTAGTATTAGGAAGTCTGAATAGCAGAAAAACATATTACAAGATTCCATTGTCTAAACAAAACAAAACATTTTTTTGTCCAAGATTATGAAGTAGAGATTTATTTGATAAAAACATTCTGATGACACAACAGCAAATACTTCACCTTCTGGAGAATTTTTTCTACCTATTAAGCGACAGCAAGCCCTATATATCATTTACACTTACCTGTATCTGTTGGAAGCTAAAAATAATGGTGCCTTTAGGAATTGTACCCTACCTAGTTTGTTAAAGACGACGTGAGGCACTTCTGTTCTGCACATTTTATTTTTACACTGCTTAACACTGCTGTTATTCCTGAGCCTGATTTATGGGTACCCTGGGGTACTCCTAACCGCTTTTGATGTTATTTCTACTGGAAACAGTTGACAAAAGCAGATCTCCCCTTGAGGATCGCATAGTTTTAGTATTTGTTTCAACTTTCAGCCATTTGCTCAACCTATTAAGAGCTTCTTCAAAGACATAAAATAGCAACCCATCACCTTGAATGCTACAGAAAAAAATAAATGCATAAAGGCTGCCAGTTCACACTAACTCTGCTGTAGATAGGCAGAATACATTGAAAGGCATTACACTACATGGAATACTGCCTATGGATTTAGCATAGCCCTACAAGGGTATGTGGCTCTGAAGTATTTCACTCTGTTGGTCAGAGCTGCATGAAAATATTCATATCAAATATAAACCCAAGGCAAACAGAAAGTGTGCCTAATGTAAACTTGAGAATAAAAATTGGCAATAGGCTTAAACATTACTTCCACTTTGTATTTTTTCTATATACCATAGAGTACACTACTGCTTTAAATACGATTTTTATGAGCTCTACAAACCTTGCTAAAACCATACATATGCTGTGCCAAGAATCTTGGAGCCTGACTGCTCTGCCTGTGGTGGACTAACTGTCCATGATAAATGGATGGAAACAACTAGAGAAATGGTGTATCTTGCTGTGAACAATAATATTTAAGAAATACATAAATAGTAACTGGTTGTTATCTTTTCCTGTTTAAATTTTTTCAGCAAAAAGGAAGAAAAATGTATTTTGAAGAACGGACACAAATTATTTTTTTTACTGTAGTGTAGCTAATACAAAGTAATAGTTAATGTACCAAATACAGTTATTCATCTTTTCCACCTGAATGCTATAGAATTATGAAGGAGGATTTCACAAAATACTGCAAACTTCAGTGCCCTGGATCCTACTTTTCAACTGCACAGGAGTATTAGAAAGTAATTGCCAGCGCAAATACATATAGTCACCTAAATGTTTAATGAAAGTAAAAAAGTTATGGGTATTTGTGTATTTTCTTTGAGTTATATATAAATATTCCAGGAATGTTTGGTTGGAGAAAAGAATTAGAAACTCAAAAAACTGAGCAGAGATTTCATAAGTAGCCCAAGAAATTACTATTACCTTTGTGCAACACGAATAATTTATTTCATTGTCCTATCTCTAGCTCTTTGCAAAATGGGCTTACCTTTGACCATCCTTGCAACTGGAAAAAAAGAAAATCAGAAACAGAAACTAAATTTCTTTCACAGCTTTAATTGGAAAATTATTTCATTCACCCAAAGATACATGTGAAATTATATTTTAACAACTCACAAGACCGGCCATGCAAAAAATCAAGTAGAGTAAGGTCTTCTTGGTACCTCAGTTCTTGGTATCACCTACAAATGTTTAATATTAGACAAAACTGCATAATAGACTTTTATGGCTTTAAAAATCAAACTTCTGAAAGATAATCAGCATTTAATGTATGGATACATTCTCAAAACTTTAGAGTTATCACAGAAATGTGTATCAATATTTTGACATGATGAGACAGAACAATTTTCTTCCATTTTAGTTCCTCTAACGTTGGCTAGAGAAGGGGCTTTTAGACAAGTTTTTTTTTCTTATTTGTTTTCTTCTTTTTTCTTGTTTCTTTTTTTTTTTTTTAATAGAGTGGAGAGCTTAACAAAAACACAGGAAGTTGTCAGGAACAGACAACTTTTCCTGAAGTCTAGAAATACTTAGAGTTCTTGAGAACCCAGTGGACACAGGTCCTGGAGATAGGTACTGTTTATCCCATGAAGCTCAGCTGTTAGTTCAGCAATTTTACCCCTTCATTGTACTTCATGGTGTTTGGTGACCTCTTTTGATGTTTCCCGAGCCCTACACAGAGAATACTAGGACATGAATAACCCTTTTCCATGCCACCTTACTGCTAGGATAAAAAGTATACTTTCATTGCAGATCTAGTTTCAGCAACGAGCCTTTGGGTTTCAGCTTCAAGATTATCCCAAGCTGGCTGTGATGAAGAGCAGGCTACCTATCATTGTGTAGGATATCTGTCAGCCATTGCCATTTGGCTTGGGATCAGGGATCAGCCATTGTCCCTCTTTTATTTAGCAGTACAGACACATACTAGGGCTCTGCACTGCAGTAAGCCAAATCATTCCTCTTGCCCAGTGAATTGTTAGAAGGGACAGGAGAACTAGCCACTTTTAAGTAGTTTAGTCTGCATTCTTGCTGCAAAATGCTGAGGTACCAATTTGACAGAGACTGATATCTGGCCTTTAACCGATACCTAGGAGCTAGTTCTGTAAATACACCACAGAAGATGCTGCCAAAATCAGCTCATTTCCAGAAGACACACCATATGAATCAGTACAGAGTTCAAGCATCCCTTGCAACTTCTCTCTTTTGACCAACAACTATCATTTCACAATTCTCTTTCGTATATGTTTTCATGTAAGGAACGGTGCTACCTGAAGAGTCAAGGTACAATAGTTTCATGTTAGTTAACCATGAAAGAGAGAAGGAACTGAAATAATATTGGCTACTTCCTGCCGATTTCATCTTGTGCAGTTCCACAGGCCAGTGCTTATGGGTGGTAAGAAATTAGGAGGTGTGCAGGAGAACAGAGGTCACTTATGAAATCATATGAAATATACAATATGGCAGAAAAGAGAATATCCTCTTCATCATTTCACTGCATCACTTGAGGAACAAAGAGGAAACCTACATCTATAGCTCTAGGAAGTATGAGAAGTCAAATTCTGGCTACATAAATTTATTAACGCATTTACAACCTTTAAAACTGCAAGAAGGCTTCTGGAGTACTCTCCCGCTCACTCTTGGGATAACTGATTTCACTGCCTCCTGCCAAACAATTAATTCCATGGCCTACAAGACATACTGGGTCAGAAGAGTATTCCCCTGACTTTTTGGAGATTGAAGGGGATACAACTGCTCTGTAGGCTGTTTTTATAACATCTGCCATCTAATCCTCTTCTCATACTACAGTCTTCAGAGATCTTGCTATGATCAAATAAAATCTGTCAGCCATTCAGAAAACTAAACTGAACTTTCATTATCTAAAAAGTTACCTCTATGCTCCATAACAGAAGACAAACCTATTTATGAACAACTGAATCTGCTACACAAAATAAAGAGAAGACTGAAAGACTTATTATGTGTATGAGTAACTTCAAAGAACCTGTTGTCCCCATCGTGGATAGATAACTAGGAATTGCTAGTGCCTTGCAGATGTTCAGGCACCCAATCCTACCCTGTTTCTTAGGATACTCAGTCAGAACTCCTACGAACTTTTAGAAATAAAATACTTTAAGATCACCTAACGGCATCTCAGAAGGGGTCCTGTAAGCTAGAAATAATCTGAACGGCATGAGGCCAACAGGAAGATGTGTCTTCCTTCCCTGTTTAGTGTATAAATCCAATAAGCTTATTGATAAATAAATATTCCCAGATTGTGTGCTGAGCTAAAAGTCTACTGAAACTTAGGTCTCCCATAGTTATTTGATGCCTTAATTTAAATTAATGAGAATTGATATGCTTTTGTGACATGTCAATAAATAGTCCCACTAAACTTTACTAGTAAAGTTTAGGAAGCCAATAGTTAGTCCTGGGAACAGTTCAGCTAAGCAAATCCAGAAAATGAAGTCTTACCTCTTTCTTTCCTTTGGGATTTTGCCACAAAACAGAGGAAAAAATTACAACTTCATGAATATGTTTGAATAGGTCTGTACTGAATACACCGATTCAGGAAAATGTCAACATATCCATTTAAAATTTGATTGAAATAATTATAACCAGTTCTCAAACCTAAGTAATCATATTTATGTCTGATAGTCTTCCCTCTTGTTCTTGGAAAAGGAGAAAGCTGGGCTCAGAATGGAAACTTCATATTATCCTTAATTACAGAGAAGTTAATACTGCTGCATACCTAACCACTGGGGGCAAACTATCTAAGTAATTCAGCATGGACTGCCTGCAAGGTAGTCTCTGAAAGAGACACATGGCAACACTGTAAATGCTGTGTATATGGGAAGTGATGGACACCACACTCTTCTCTTCAATGCACAATTATCTTTTAATCTCTAAGACTCATTTTCTTGAGCCAAATACTGTCAGCAGCCAATCAGCTGCTATCAACGCAGCAGCATGCAAGCACAACACAATATAATTATACTAGGTCTGGGATAGAATCAGAAAAACCACCTATTATTTTAAATAGGAATTTTACTTCCAGGAATCCAGCTTTTCTTCCCCAAAAAGAGATCTCTTAACTGTTTCATTCACACCTCCTCCTATCCTATAAGATTTTTCTAAGTTCTTTCTTCTATTGCAAAATGCAGACCAATCAATAGCAACACTTAGAGTGTATAACATGGTGTCATTAGTTTTGAGGTTCCACCTCAAAACATCTCCTAATCAGTAGATAAATGTGTTTCAGGTAATTCTTCACAACAATGGTAGCAGTCTTTCTCGGGCAATTGGTTTTTAATCCATGCATTTGCACGTAATGGTATTCTTCAATATATGTGCCCAAATACCATACGGTAAGATGGATTACAGTATTTAAAACTGCAATAAACAAGAACATGAGAATAGATGCATCATAAGAAATTTTGCTTTCATTTATAAAACAAAGACCAAAAAGTTCCTTTCTGCAGGAACAGTTTGTCCCCCTCAAAGTTGTGCTTTCATTCACCGGCTTTTAAATACGGATTAGCAGCAAAGATCTACGCACTTATGCCACTATCTTGAGCACTTGATGTTGTAGTTAGAACTTAAGCAGTCAGATTTCCACCTGCAACTCAACAAAGCTAGAAAAATTTAAATTGTAATAATACCGCAAAACAAAGAACACACCTGAAAATGTGGCCCGTTTTCCACTATGATACCAGGCGAAAAAAATGTTTAAAAAGGAAAACCAGCAGAGGAAAAAAAGCTCTTTGAAAGTAATAAGTACTCTGAAGCACTGAGACTGCATCTCTGACACTTTTCGTTGTACTTACCTAATATCTGTGCATGTTATACATGTGATACAGCGACTGTTTGTTGTAACGAGATTCAAAGCCACAGATGTTTCACTGTCAGTGGTTGGGTGTGCTCCACATTTAAAGTAAAACTCCTGAAATATTGAAGGAGAGATAAAGAGAAGATTATATACCTGCCGCTCATGTCCTCCTTTTATCTTAGGCTAACTGACATTTGAGACAACAGACAAATCACCACTGCCAACAGAAAACGAGGATAATCATTAGGAAAGGTTTATAAGGAATCCCTTGCAAAAATACCGGTCTAGGTGTGTATTTTCTTCAGTGATTTCCCTAGCGAAGAACATACCTACTTGTGTACTAATTTGATATCAGTGCCAATACATTCTGTGAGTTTCTGGATTTATAGAAAAAAAATTACTTCTTCTTGACTTCATCTAAGTATAGTCATCAAAGGCAGAATACTAAGCATTGTCACTATGTATTAATATTTTCACATTTTTTTTGTTACAGATGTTACCATTTTCTGAACTCTAGAATACAGAATTTTAGCTCTAAATTAGTAAAGTCTGGCCTTGCTTTTGTGATGTTGGAAATCTATACGATACAATTTTACCATCATATTAAAGGGAAGCTCTACCTCTCTTGGGACACGTATTGCATTTGCAATTATATATTATATTGTGTTTGAATTCAGTTGCTTTAGTCCATACCACTCTATATAGCTTCTTAGACTGCTTTCATTAGCGTAACACTTTTTACACAACTGTGTGCTTTGTTCTCTTTTCCATTGCACCCCAGGGAAAGCCATACCAATCATGCTGTGCTTTCATAAGGTTTTGTTATAAAAGATTGTTTTTAATGTCCAAATAGCTCTATGCATATGTAAATAACAGCAGTCTGAAGACATATGCTTTGCAATAGGAGCCACAGATGACAGTTTGCAGTTTCTTTGTTCCTATGAAACCTTTTTCCCAGTATCAAATTGTGGAGGTTCATAATGAAAACATTAAAACTGGTATAAATGAAGTGTGAATTGGAAGGTAAGGGTATAAAAGCATCGGAAGAAATGACAAGAAGGCATAAAAGAATGACAGGTGTTGACGGCATCAAGATGTTAGGATCACAGATGATTCTTCAAGACACCCAGACTGGCGGAAAAAAAAAAAAATCCTAAAAAAAAGAAAAAAGAAAAAAAAGAATAAACTGCAGCAAGAGAAAAAGACACAGAGACGGTGAATAAATCAGCAGCTTTTCGCAGTGACTCACAGATGTGGGACAGGATGAAGGAAGAAAGAATTACAGTCACTGTCAACTTCTTTAGGGTGCAAAAGTCACATCGAAACCGCAGCACTAAGAACAACTCAAAAGCCATGAAAAAGACTTGCTAGGTGGTGTTTCCTAGTGTCACCCCAAGTTCCTAGCTAGACTGTCTGGACACATATTTTAGTACTTGTTAGTATATGAATATAAGAGAATGAGTGTGGCTGAATGAAATCAGTTTTGTTTAATACAAAATCACCTTCCCCTCTATACAGCCTTGCACTGAGATTTTCTACAATACTGTACTAAAATCAGTCCAGAAAAACCTCTTACTTTCTCACTACCTTGAGCCTTGCAGTAGGGAGTTGGTGGAATCTGGTAACCGGCATATGAGAAGTATTAATACAACCTTCCTCCCAGGTTAGTCAATCCTGCTTCTCGAAATGCACTGATACATGCAATAGAATCAACACAAATAAAATACTCAAACTCCGCTATAAGTTAAGGACTCATTGTCTGAAGCATGTGTTAGTAGCAGTTTAAGAGAACTAAGGGGTAAGAGGATAGTTTAAAGGCAAGCCTATTTTTAAAAACAAAGTAATTGTTCACAAAACTTTTGAAGTAGTCACCTGTACATAATTATATAGAGCTAACTTAATAACTAAATCATATTTCTGTCCTGTTTCATAACATCAGGAAGTAGTCTCAAGCAAGAAAATATGCTTAAACTCATCCTTAGACAAGACTGTAGACCTTCCACATTTTTTCTCTTGTTCAAGACCCACACTCACAGCTTTTAAATATCAGTTCAACTTGAAGCATTTCAGCAGTTGAGAATGAGTCAATGGAACTACACATTCATCTGGAGTACATGAAAACCTTACACAATCTGCAACTTTAATTTATTTTCAACCTTTAAAAATGTATCCATTAATCTTTGTATTATTTGCTAATGGGTTTTGGAGCTTGAGTTTTCTTTGCCCTTTGATTTTACTTTTGTTTGAATTAAATGGTAAGAAGGATTTATTTCAATGCAGGAAAAGTCTTGAAAATATCTCCTTGCTTCAGTACATCTGCATACAACTAAGAGAATATTGACAACTCACTATTCCAGAACAGATAAACTATGGGCAAGGAAACATACAAAAGAAAAATATTTTTTGATAAATTACTTACCCGCTATAATAAAACTTTCTTTGGGTCACAAGCAAAAAGAAAAAGAGTAATAAAGGAATTAAGCTCTAAAACACTTGAAATAGCTTTAGACTTAATTTTTTTTCCCCTAAAGAGCATCTGTTTGATGATTCTAATTGCTTTTGATAATAGCTCACAATGGCTATAAGTTTCTTGTCATGAAAGTTGTTTAATGACGATGGAAGGGAAATAAAGAAATACCATTTTTATTCCATACTCTAAGATGTATAGAATACTGCCTACAAGTCAGAGAGGGGAAAAAAAAAAGAAAAAAACAAAGAAAAAAAACAGTCAAGTCTTGTGCTACATTCCCAAAATACTTTCTCTGTAGCGTTAGGAAAATTACTTCTCTATACTTCTGTTTATCAGCCCAAAAACTGCTTTAATAAAATTCCTCTACTAACTATATTTACAATGTGCTTTGGTGTTACTGAATGGAGAACATTAAGGAATGTGAAAATACTATTTGAAATAACAAAAGAAAATATTGCCACTCTTGAAAACTATTCATTGAAAGACTCCATGCTTGAGTAAACTGCAATTAAAGAAACAGCAAATCTTAATATTAAATGCAAACAGAACAGAGGCCTCGTTAAAAGTATAGGAAAAAAAAATCCCTCAAGATCGTATATCAAGTATTTGTTCAGGAGAAATCTTCAAGAGTAAAGAATAAAAAAGTCATTTATAACAAATGTGTTGAGACTAGCAGTACAGTAAAACTAACACATTTATAACATGTTCACCCTTGCAAAAACAAAAGGTATCAACCCACACAATGCACAATTCCATAAAATCAACACAACAGTCTATGTCTGTAGGCCTGAGACATCAGTGCTGTGATGGAAGTTCAGAAATACAGGGAGAGATTGGAATCTGAAAAACTCAGTATGCTGAGTGCCTAACAGTTCTGGCATAGTGTGGACTGCATTTCCACAATTTTTTTTTTTTATCATAGTAATACGCATTCCAATTGTTGGAAGGCTTTTAAAAGTCATGAACTCAATTAGGTTTCCAGTTGCAAATAAAAATTTATGTGGCCTGGTTTCACACATTGTGTAAATAAAGAATCCACAAGTATTTATTTGTTACATAGGATACATTTACAAGATTACATTTTAGACATAAAATTTGACACTTCAGTTTTGCTAAAGACGTCTTCGCTGATGATGGTACATTTTCCCAGTAAGGTCCCTTCTGCTGCTTACTGGTTCCACACAGCTCCCAGGGGCCAGATCTCTACTGGTTTTGGAATGGGCTAGCAGAAGGTATCTACCAGATTTCCCAGAGACTGAACAGACTTCTCGTGATGCAAGCACAACCCTTTTATGCTGGGGCATATATATATATATATGAAGTTATGAAGAAAGATAACCCATCAGCACAAGTTGCTTCTGAACTGATTCCAGCAATGAAATTACTGAGAGTGAAATATAAGTGGGAAGAGTTTAGCCACTTCTCACTCTCCAGCCTTGCATGTCATCAGGCATGTAAATGTAGCTATTCTTTTATTTAGGCTTTCACCCAGTGTATGATAGCCTAAGGAGGGAAATTTGCTGGATTGTTTAATCTAAATCAGTGTATGTTCCAAGGTTAATCTCCAAACAAGTTTAGAGACCTTGGAGCCAGGCTATTTAGGACTAACACTAATTTTGCCACAGACTGTCACACTCATACGAGCAGTTCTTAATTCTTAAGGTTAACATCAAAATGTCTCTCTATACTTAACTTATGTTATGCTATATGAGACAATACTTTCAGAATTTTAACCTTATAATAGTAAAACCTTACAGAATAATATAAAAGGGATGGGCAAAAATTCATGCAGTCTACATCACTATCTGACCACTTCTAAAATATTTTAAAATAGAAGAAATCACATTATTCCTCCTTTCTGCACCTGTGTTCTCACTTGGTACAAAAATTTCTGATGAATGCTTTTTTTTTGTTAGGTATTTCTGTTCAGCAATGAGTAAGGAAGTCAAGAAATTACCGCAAAAGCCGAGACCAAATTTAGTGCTTTTCTTAATTCTGAACGCGAGTAGTTTTATGGTCACCTTCTACTGCAGTGAATACCTTTAGATCATTTTCTTGTCTAAAGGCATAGGTCCCATTAAATTGTAAACATTCTATTTAACACTACAAATGTCTTCCTTTTGGCAGTGTATCTGATAGATTGTTATTCAGAGAAAGGAGCAGGCATTGCTCTTACATACTTTGTCATATTCTTCACTCCTGTTATTGCTTTTGTGTCACACAACATCATAAAAAGTACAAGGGGGAAGAAAAGGTTCAGAGATACATGGTCAGTGTTAGCTACATTTTATGAAACTCAAGAAGAAAACGCTCAAATTTATAAAAAAAAAATTCTTTGATATTTTACCAAAAAAAAAAGCATCTCTCCCTAAATTCTGTCTTTTCAAACAAAGCAGGGGTTTGCATACCCCTAACTGCTGATAAGCGAACTATCTTCTATATGGTCAAGTAACCAAAGTAAGTAAAAGATCAAAGTCATACACAAACCATCAGTGGGAAGCCAGGGTCTGAAACAGAGTAAGGTGAGACAGGCCCACAAGAAACTTTACCCTTTTGATACGTGTTCCCCAGTCCAGTTTACTGGACTGTCAGAAAAAACACTGTTCTTTGCTAACAAGTACCAAAGTAGCCTGCACCTCAGCTGATATACAACATATACACATGAAAATACAGATTCCTACCCCTGTTTCTCATTCACTGTTGTGTAAATTGGTTAAAAATCTTAAGGAAGCTCAGCCTTTGCATTTCTTATTCCCTTTTCTTAATAAGCTACAGAACAAGGTGGGGACCCTATGGTATTTTTCCCCTGAATTACCCACACATGTGTTTATTTAGGACTGATAGGCAAAGCCATTTATTAATATGTGTTATAGCCACTGAAGTTGTAGTTTTCATTTTTCAAATTATCAGCACTCTTGAACCTCCTTTCCTCTGTATCACCATAATTATTCCCCTGAATGAGAGAAAACTTCAATGCCATTGTGGTATACTCCTGTGATAATGCTTCATTTCCTTTTCCAACTGAAAAATTAAATAGATATTCAGTGGATCTGAGGACAGATTGAAAGAAACTCACTTCAGAATAGCTGTGAAATCAAATACTTCTTCTGGGATGTTCTGGGAAAGACTGGGTTCAACTCTGAGCAGAGACACTTTAAGGTTCCCACATCCCAGAAGAATTGCAGGCTGTGGCTTTCCAGGGCATAGGAATATCTCTGTGGCAAAAAAAAAACCAACAACCTGTAAAAAGTCACAGTTCACATGTGGAACAGGCAGTGCTGTTAAAGTTAAATAAATAAAAAGTGTTAGAAAAGCTGTTTGAATTACACTGGCTAACTAATATGAGGAAGGCTGTACAGCCAAATAATAATTTTTAGAGATTACGGCAATCAAATCTTAAATGATTTTGTGACAGACTCATGAATGCATTGTATACGTAAGACTGCTTCACCTTCTTCTGTGAGTCAACAGTATTTTCACTAGCTGCGGTTACTGAAAGATATCTTCCGCAAAATAGTGGCCTGCACTACCAACTTCCCAATTCCCCTATGCAGCTCAGCAGATGCTACCAAGGACCTCAGATCAGGTACTGAGCATTGTGAGCACCATCTAGTACCAATGATTTGGTGATTGCTACTCTGCAGGGTTTTTTTTTACTAAGCAATGACTGAGAGACCTAAACAGCTGTTAAGATCAAAGGAAGAAAATTATTAACCATAATTCCAATTTTTTGCAATATAATTGTGTTTAGAGTTAAAAAACCACATAAATAAAGCAAAAGCATTCCTATAGCTACCTAAATTTCAGACAAGCAAAGTCTTCTGTTTATGTTTGGAGTTCATCTGGAAATGTTACTGCAACTCTTATAGCTGAGAAACTAACCTTAGGCTCTGCTCCTGTCATCTTCACTACTTTCTTTTAAGATGTTCTCCATTCAACAATATTTCTTTCCTACTTGAGTTTCCAATCAAAATCAAATGTTTTCTTTGTGGATTTCCTGTGATTCATAAACTCGATGCTTGATCATGATATCAGTAACGTAAACACTCTCCCAAGGGGCAGCTGACTTCCCTGAGCTGGGAAACACAACTGCGCCTTGGGCATGGCTAGCTAGATCACCTCCTAGGCAAACGACCGATAAATACAGCTTTCATGGACTGCCTCAGTGGTTATGGACAAACAAACTGATAACTCATTTTGAAGGAAAGGATTTGTGCACAGTATTAGACCAGCATTCAAGCTGCAGCATGTAATTCCTTAAGTACTGTTTCAGTGTCAAAGAACTATCTAAATCGATCACTACAAAAAAGTAGAATAATGCACGTGATTCATTGCTAATTCTCTATTAAGATTAAGCAGGACAATAATCAAGGTTATTAAGTGACAGTGGATTTGAAGGTCCTTAGCATAGATTTTAGGCATACTGCGATGCAAAGATTAAAGATGTTGGTCACTTTAACCATTCACATACCAATACTAATATAAATCTTTCAAAAGCATAATCACTACACTCAGACAACATTTCTTTACCATAAAAAAATTCTTAAAATAATTTTTCTATTTGAAAGAGAAGATCCTTTGAAAAACTCAGCACCTGATGTCTGACCTACATATTCAGAATAGAATCAGAATAATCAGCAAGAATGAAAATAAAACAATGCCACCAATACCAACATATTTTATATACATTTCTACACAAATTTCCCCAGCCCTCACACTTTCAAATCCATGGAATCTCTGCTGTAGAGCATGCAGTAGAAGGACAGCATGGCAGTTCATGGATGCCGTCAGAAGTGTGAACTTTTAAAGAAATGCCTTTATGGGATGCAAGGAGAAAAACGGATATCCCAGGAGAGATCAAATATTATATAGTAAGCCTTGTTAATATACTGCTGATAATTAAGCTGACCTCAAAGATAAGTTGACATGTATTTTCATGTGAAGAATGACAATGAAGTGCTGATATATTAAATTTCAATGTCTGTAAGAAGTATATATTTATTTAATTTGGCAAGAGACAAAAGCAGCATAAAAATGTAGAAGGAATATGAGCATCTCTCTAATATCTGCTTTGTGACGAACCCCATTGCCCTTCTCAAAATGCCGCTGGCTAAGAAGAAAGATCTGTTATTCATGATAAAAGCTCTTTAGGATGAGTATCCTTTGCCAACTCTTCACTGAGGCTGTCAGATTATGCTTGGTCTTAGCGAATACATCAACTTTGACCTATGTGAAGGATGAGGGAGGGAGGGAGTTAACTTTTGAAATTATTATTACGTTTTTGAGACAAGCACCAGTTTGGGGCAGAAATGTTACTCTCCTGCATTTTTCCAAACTTTCTTTTCTGTTCAGCAGTAACAGTTGCAATCTAAATGTGTCCAAGTGACTAAAAGACACGTTATATTGCAGAGAAAGAAGTGTCAATACATCTTTACAATATCTCCTTTTTATTCTTGGTCAACATTAAATAAGTTCATGTAAGAAAAACACTAAAAATATACAGTTCTGCTTCTTTCTCTTAGAATCAAACATATTCACCATACCTTTTATTCAGTTGCGGATATGAAAAACAATTTGTTGCATATCAAATATTTGGACAGATAGCCTATGATATGGAAAGTATTTTGAGTGTAGCAGGATTACGGGATGGGAAACATACATGCTATTCATAATTCTTTACAAGACCTAGTGTTTTAGCCCTGACCGAGTCACTTAAAGACAAGTTTTAGGCATATAAAAACATATCGAAAAACCCATCGTAAATGAGTTTTTTTAATGAGACATTTTCAAGGGCTACGAAATAGCAACAGCCTCTATTATCATACCCAGATCCCACTTTTATCCATATTCTTAAAAAAAAAAACCAACACAAACCAACAACAAAAAAAAACAATCAATCTTTTGTTTATGTATTTATTCTCCTTGCCAAGGGACGTTTCTATCTTTCATTTTTCCAGAATTCACTAGAACAACAGAGGTATTGTTCAAAAATTAATAACAGGACAGCTATAGCTACCATGCAGTTTTAATCAGCAGTCTAATGTGATATAACCAAGATTATTAAAGATTGAAAAGATCTTACTATCCATTTCTGAGGGAGCCATCACTTATTATATGTGATTTTCAGTGATTTATACCAACAAGGTTGTTTTCGTACAATGGTGCATACAGCTTGCATGTCTATTGTCTGCAATACAAAAACCTCAGGTATTACTTTTCAGTTAATAATTTGTATTAAAATCTAAAAAAAGGAGATGGATATAATTAAGATTGAAATAACTGGCATGATGGGTTATTAACTATACAACGTTATAATGACATCTGGCCTCTGGAGATAATGTGCAACTATAGTTTCGTAGGACTTTTGTGTATAAGAAAAGCAACAAGAAATGCAGTACCTATCATGTATTATTCTTTCCTTGTCTACTAGAAAAGACACAGTGGAAGCAAAGAGCACAAATGCCTTGGGAATCCCTCAGCTGCTGCTGCCCAGACAATGGTATTTCAACCACCCAGGAAAGTACTCTGTGTGAAAGTGACTTTTCTCATTTTTAACAGCAGCATTTCTCATTTTCTTTGCTTGTCTAAAGGCAGCCACACACCATACTTGCTTCATTTCTCTGCAAGTGGTAGCTCAGGCTCAGACAATCCTGCCACTAATTCTGCTGTCATTCCTTTGAGCAGTAATATTTCCATGACACAAAGACAGAATGAACAGGACTCTTCAGCATGATCCAGCTCTTCTATCACCCATTTTCTCATAGTGTAGACAAAGAAATGAAGGCTGTAGGGCATCATGTCTCCTTATAAACCAGATCTTTGCCTGGAAGGTTACCTTGTAGTGGAATCAAAGGCCCTATAGACATTTGACCAATCACCAGAAACACATAATTAACAATGTCACAGGTACTGTAATATCCGTGGTATAAAGATAGAGTAAGATAGTTGTAAGTAAACAATGTTTCAATGAGAATGGCTACGCTTTCACATAAAATCATGTGAAAGGTTTACACCTTCCTTGCCCTGGAGGAGTGCAAACTCTCCCCTTCCCCCCTCTGCTCCGAACTTTCTTCATCCATGTTACATTTAGAAATACAGTCTCTGATCAACACTAACTTCTGGGCTGAACCAAGACTGCAGTTGGCAGGAAGATTAAATTACCTAGCCCAGCCCCCGGACCCCAGCCCAAATAGTTCTGCTGAATTTGTTCACCGGGTTTCAGCATGTATGAAACAGTTTATTTTGGAAAAGTTCCTCTGAATTACTTGAGCCACAGAGGAAGTCTCTGTTTCAGAGTAGCTACTTAGAATGTATTATAATCATCATATCCTGAACATTAGTGCTGATTTCTAGGACTTAAACTTTCCCATCAGCCTCTTTTAAAGCAGAATCCAACTGTTTAAATTTGTTATCAAGTGTTTCCTGTAGAGAATCAATCCTTTACTTTGAGCTTAATTTCCTCTGGCAATCAGATTTGAATTTTTATGTGAACGTAAGCCACAAAAAGGTCTCAAGGAGGGAAGAAACTCAAATACTATATGATATCAGATCCTAAGGCTGTGCTGCTTATGGCACAAAAAGTTATTTGCAATTACAGGTTTGAGTGATTTGTTTCTCTTCCAACCATGCTAACAAGCACTTCGGGTAAAGATAGTGATCAAGAATTCAAATTACTATAGAATAAATCTAAAATGTGTAAGAAACAGGACTCCCATACTTGAGCTGTAAATATTGCACAGGTGACATTATGTTGTAAGGTCTCTCAAAGAATCTTATCTTGAGCATTGGAGAAAAGCCTACAGAGTTAACAAATCACAAATATCTAAGTAAACGACATCATTTCTTTAACTAGCTGTTACCTTTCATGAGTGTTCTATACGACACGACCAATTCCATGGTCTAGCCTGTAAATATTGCTGTGTTTCTGCACTATATGCAGTAGATTCCCATCCATCTGATCCTATTGCAACTGAAACATTTAAATTTTGTCCAGCCCTTGATATCAAAGGAACTGGTCAGGTTCAAAGCTTAGAAAAAAAGGTATTTTTAACTCAACAGCCATCTTGAAAAATGATTGTTATTTTTGGGTTTAGGTTTTCAGCCTTCAGCTAATATCACCAATGTCCTAGAGCCTCACATCCATCCATTAACCGTATAGATGATCTACAAGTCTGTAACATAGCTGAAAGGCAGTACTAAGACACCTTTCATTTAGCACTCAGGCTGCCTCAGGGGGAGCATCAGTATTTATGTGAGGACGCTGGGCAGACAGAATTAGGCTGTAATACTACAGGAGTGGCTCTTTGCCTCATCTCTGTGTCTCAGCTTTGAAAAATTGGATGGTTTGTTCTGTCATCTTTCCAATGCCTGCCATAGATCAGGGTATGAATGAGAACAAACCAGCCAAGACATTGCCCAGTTACGTTGGGTACAGTGAGAGAAGGAAAGGGAGGAAATGGCACAAATGTTATTCTCTCCCTCTGTATGAGATATGCTTGCCTTTTGCTCTGAAGACTCAGAAATGTACTAATGAATGTTTGGCACCTCCTGAATATTCATTGAATAGGCAATGGGTTTTTGAAGTCTATTTGCCACTCAGCAGCTTGTTGCTTTTCTTTTGAAGTGTGTTCTTTGCCGTGACTATGCATTCTGTTAAGGACAGCATAGCTATAGGTGTGCTGTCTTAATTGAGTTCTGAATTATTGGGGTTTATGCTCCTAATACTCTCCTTTCTACAAAGGTGCTAAAGAATAGGTCTTGTGTCCCACTTACACACACAGAGGTAACATCTAACCCACATAGAGCAAGACACATTAAACCCAAAGGTTTGGGGAAATTCTGCAAAATTCTTCCAATAATTATTTTTCAGGTTTGTCGGGTTGCCAGAGTTGATGGAGTTGGGAGTAAATTTACATGTGTGTGTTTAGTTTTTTTCCCCTAAATCTCTGGTTTAAACCTTTTACTTCTACATGGACTGAGCAGTCAGATGGAATGTTTGTGCTGCATCACACAAACTGAAGCTTTCTTAAAACAATAAGCAACCAAAAAGAATACTGTGCATGATGCTCAGAACATATGATAAATAGAAAAGGAGGAATGATGTTAAATAGTCACATGAATAGACAGAAGCAAATAGTTGATTCACATTGCCATCATCCAAGGAGGGAAGAGGACTATGTATATGTTTAGTTCGTTTTGTTGGTTTCAGCTAAGTATAATCTGTACATAACTCCTTACACAAGGAACATTACAATTGTTTCTTCTACTTCTGTGAAATGAGGTAAAGATGTTTCATTAGTGAGGTAAGCATTTTAGATAATGTTTTAAAAAGCAAAATTTGAACTATGATGTCCAGTAGAAACACTTCACAGTCCTGTTATAATTTTCAATATATAAACGCATAATTTGTTACTTCAAACTTATGAAATACAAATAAGTCTCTAGTGTTTTACATGACTCATACATTAAAAAACAGCATTGTTATGGAATCGAATACACCACTACCTAATAAAATGGCGTTATAGGCTAAAGTCTTGCAAAAAACTTTCCCCGGAGGTTCTTACAGGTTACTAGATGTTCTTGAAAGTTACACAGGGCTGCAGTAAATGAAGTGGGTAGAGGGGACAAACAAACAAAAGCTACAAAAAAAACCCACCGAAAAACTCTTCTCTTTGGCTAATCTTGTACCGCAAAACTCACTAAAATCTTAGCAGTAAACTGAATTTGTTCTCTGGCATTTAGTTTAATGTTCTCTGTTGTTTGGGGTCTTTTAAAATGTATTTTCAATATATAATATATACAGATGAGCTAGATGCAATATATATGCAAGATGAACTAGAAAACATAAGTCACAGTGAGAAATCCATTATCTCCTCTATAATCTTGTTAGGAAAAAAGAAATCTCTGTTTGCATTGCACTCTTACCTATAGTTTCTAGCATAAGAAATCTGAAAAATGCAACAAATAAGCTAAACAAGCATTTAACACAACAAACCTATTTCATGTGCATACTGGTACAGAAGCTGCCAACATTTTTCAGTAGATGACAGCATAGTATCTGATTTGAAAAGGTATTTTCTATTATTAAAAACTGAAAGATGTGGACATTTTTCCTTTGAGACAATTTAATACATAGACATATTATCTAGCGTAGATGGCTATTTGCATAGCTTTAATATAATGCTGATGGTGCCTTGATAGACTGTTTTCACTAAAGTGATTTAATTTGGTTTTCCAAGCAAACCTTTATCTACGTACACTGCCTTCATCGTAAAAACAAGCAGCAAAAAAAAAGAATTGTTTTTTCCTAACTTAAAAAATTTTATCCAGGGCGAATAAGGCTACATCCACACTAGCAAACAGCTTATTTTTAAAGAATATTCAAGAGCATTTCTGGGTGACTAAACACAGTCATCCATACAGTTGCAGTGTTAGCAAGGTCCCTGGTGCCAGCTAGCATCTCTCACAAGCAGAGTTCAGGAGTGGGCACACCCAGGCGCAGTTCTTGGTACGTGGCTTGCATCCCTGTTTTGGGGACTGAGAAAACTCACTAGCTGCAGATAAGCTATGCTGTACCGTTTGGCCGTTTGGTATGAGGAATTTTACCGGCAACATTTGACCTTGTTGTCCTCCTATGAACAGTAAGTGGGACATGGTTTGTACCTCTCTCTACTTCTGGAAACACATTTTCTTCCTAACCAGTACTATTTCCTGGTCTGATTTCCTCTGGTATTCTGACCAGACAGGCAACTGCGGGCAGGACTCTTCCACCCTTCTCCATTGCAAAACACATTCTGCTCCCTGAATTTACTAAGTAGGTTTCTACCTGTAGAAATAGCTGTAAATTCATACTTAGTTTAGCCAAAAGAATTTGCATAAATAGAAATTCATGCCCTCACTCAGATCAAAAAGTAATTTTGTTTAAAAGTGTGACTAAAAAGGGATTTACATGATAGCAGAATCTTTAAATGAGAGCATGAAGAGTGCATGAGCAGTATAAAGTGTTTTCCACAAACAACACACAATGCTACATTCTCCATTTGACATTTCAGAAATTATTTTTATTACAATACCTATCTTACAAAGCAACTAAAATTGCTTTAACTTGCAAATTACCTCGAAAATGTATTTCTGAAAAAATACTTTTAAATGTATTTATTATTAAACTATTTTACTTCAACTTTATGTAAGGAAAACCAGTAATTTAAAAGATACAAATGCATGACCAAAATCATTGCCTTGTAATGGGCTACCAGAAAAAGAACAGAAAAACAGAAAGACAGAAGTTACCATGAACATTAAATAAAACCAATTGTCCAGGTGCATTGTCTTATTCACAAAATTTCAAACACACCATGCTGACTAACTCACTAACTTGCACTGTCCAGAGCACCAGCAGCACTCTAGCAAAATAACCGCTGGAAATTAAAGCTGCCCCTGGTTGGCTCGAGTTCCCTATGTAAGATGTACAGCTTGCAGAGGTAACTGAGCCAACGAGATGAATTTGGCCTCACGAATGTTGTGTTCACACAAACATAACATGTCTATTATAGCATTTGTTATGACAAATCTTTTTTCAGACTCCAAAATTCTCCCATAGATGGCATAAGCAATTAAACAGCTAGTGTTTGCCAAACCCTGCCATGCACTTACCACTGCGTTTGCAGTTTCCTGACTGCTATTCTTTCTGCACAGGCATTATCTCATTTAATAGCAGCAATGTTCACTAGGAAAGCTCACGACAACTTGAAAACGAACTTTCCATCACATGGTCTATATGTTCAAGAATATGTAATGCATACATAGGAAGACCTTGGATAAGTAAATTGCATAAAATAATCCCTTCGGGGTAATTAGAAGTTAAAAGGAGAAATACATTTGCCTGTAAAACACACACGCTTCATTTAAAGGTGCAGGTCTGTAACATTATAAAAATGCACCCTTCCAATTTCAGACAGAAATTACAGCTGGATATCAGATGTGGTTTTTTTCTTTGCTTTTCCCCCTTCACATGTTTACAGTTTGAACTTATCATTTAATTACTATCATGCTGTGACCTACTCTTGAGGAAACAAAAAACATCACTTCTAAAACACTACTTACCATAGCAAAGGAGTCCAGCCTTTAATATGACAAGTAACCTTTCCAGTCACTTCTTCCAGATCCACAACAGGACCTTGCTGAGCAACATCTTGGAAAACACACACATTATACAGAAAGTAGAAAACCCGAGTTCAGCTCTTTCCTGAACACACAAAGCTCCTAACTCAGCTCCTAGGAGTGTGGGTATGCAACTACATTCCTACAGACACAAATACTTAGTTCACGTGCTCCATATTTTATCCAGCCTGTCATGCAAAATGCTTAACTAGTGCGGAGGGCAGGGACTAGAACCCAGGACAGTATGGCGTAGTATAGCTTAGGGACAATACTTAACCACACACAAGATTATGAAGGTCTCCTACATACTGCAGAAGGGCACCACCACCACCATTGGGCTTGTGACTGACAGTAGTTGTGGTTTCTGTGGAGCAGTAACATCGCAGGTAAAGCACCCTTTCCTCCACAGACTAGATGAAATAGCAGCAACTATTTTACTTATATGAAAAGACAGTCCTCGATGGAAATTAATTCCAAAGAAGCGCATACTCCCTCTAGCCTACACTGGTTCAGATCCCCACACTGACTGTTACAATAAGTAGGGCCAGGAACAAGATGTGGGCTGGGCCTCTACCTTGCTGAAGGCTGGCAGACCAGTAACACTGCAAGTTTTCCAGTGTACAATTCGCTTGTTCTTGAGGAACATAAGCGGGGAGAACAGAAATTCATGGATGGTAAGACGTCCCAGATATAACACACTAATATTTTCATGAAATTGAAAGACAGTTCCAACTGTGACACTCTTGCATATTTATTTCTATATATTTTCAAAGAATAGTTATGGTTTTTACAGTTACTTAGAAAACTAAATATTTTAAGTTAAAGTTTAAATAAAATGCACAAATTCTTAGGTCAGATTTCTCTGAGCTAGAAAATCAGTTGAAGGAGATTCTCGCAGAATTCCAGCTATACAAATGCTCCAGCAAAAACTGTGAATTACAAGAATCAAGTTATCACAGCAAATCCTTATTGACAGGTTAGTGATCCTGCAAACAATGTGCTATTGCCTACCAGTGTTTAAGATAAAGCTCCCAGAAATCAATCTCTTTGTGGGTGCCACCTCTAACACATAAAAGTCATAGCACCTTTAACAGATATCTCCTCAGTGATTTTTGTTATTTTTTCCCCTTTACAACCTCAAACTCATGTGGGGCTGATATTTTTGTTTGAAAAGAATGAGATGTGCACAATTACAGCTTCTCCTAACGGCACTGTAACAGTGGCATTCAGTGAGAAGTTATTTCTTAGTAGTTACCACACAGGCACCAGAAGCACATAGCTTTTCTTCAAAGTGCAAGACAACAAAACCCACTGATGCAACTTGAATACTCCTGTGTCAGTTCTGACGTTGCAATGGTGGGGTAGCAGGAGTGTGAGACAGCTTTATGCATCAAAAGGACAAAGCCTGCTTTTTGCTAGAATGCTCTTTCCTCATCTCCTGGCAGCAGTTTAAGCACGTGTAGATTTTAAGAACAATTCGGAACCACAGCTACTTTGCCCACATGCACTGAAGCACCACAGCGGAAAAACTCAAACATTTGATTTCAGAATGCTCCAAACATTTACTGAAGTCCCAAAGAGCTGCTATGATATACTGTACAACCAATCAGCAAACGTATTACTCGGTGACATGAGATTTCACAAATATTTGAAAGAGAACTGTTGCAATGCATAATGACAAAAACAGTCTATGGATAACATGCTTTTAACAGGTTGGGTTTTTTTAACCGTATGTTTCTAGCCATCCATTGTGCCGAAGCAAGGGAAATACTTGACTTCCAAGCATCCTCCCAGCAAACAGCCTGAAATACTGAGTATTCCTAATGACACTGTAAGAGCTACGCTAAGCCATTTTTATGTATTTATACAGTTAATTAATATACATTCAAATAAATGTCCCATTGGGGCAGGTGCTTAAAACATAGAGTAGTGTTAATGTCAGCAGACTATTTGTATATTTAAAGCTGGGTATATAGAATCATAGAAGAGTTTGGGTTGGAAGGGACCTCTAAAGGTCATCTAGTCCAACCCCCCTGCTGTGGGCAGGGACATCTGCAACTAGATCAGCTTGCTCAGAGCCCCGGCCAACCTGACCTGGAATGTTTCCAGGGATGCGGCATCCACCACCTCTCTGGGCAACATCTTCCAGTGTTTCACCACCCTCAGCGTAAAAAATTTCTTCCTTAGATCTAGTCTAAATCTACCCCCCTTTAGTTTAAAGCCATTCCCCCTTGTCCTGTCGCAACAGGCCCTGCTAAAAAGCTTGTCGCCATCTTTTTATAAGCCCCCTTTAAGTACTGAGAGGCTGCAATAAGGTCTCCCCAAAGCTGCCTCTTCTCTAGGCTGAACAACCCCAACTCTCTCTCAGCCTTTCTTCACAGGAGAGGTGTTCCATCCCCCTGATCATTTTCATGGCCCTCCTCTGGACCCGCTCCAACAGGTCCATGTCTTTCTTATGCTGAGGGCTCCAGAGCTGGACGCAGCACTCCAGGTGGGGTCTCACCAGAGCAGAGTAGAGGGGCAGAATCACCTCCCTCGACCTGCTGGCCATGCTGCTTTGGATGCAGCCCAGGATATGATTGGCCTTCTGGGCTGCGAGCACACATTGCTGGCTCATGTCCAGCTTTTCATCCACCAGTACCCTCAAGTCCTTCTCGGCAGGGCTGCTCTCAATCCCTTCATCCCCCAGCCTGTATTGATACTTGGGGTTGCCCCGACCCAGGTGCAGGACCTTGCACTTGGCCTTGTTAAACCTCATGAGGTTCACACGGGCCCACTTCTCCAGCTTGTCCAGGTCCCTCTGGATGGCATCCCGTCCCTCTGGCATGTCGACCGCACCACTCAGCTCGGTGTCATCTGCAAACTTGCAGAGGGTGCACTTCCTCCCACTATGTCATTGATGGAGATATTAAACAGTGCCGGTCCTAATACGGACCCCTGTGGGACACCACTCGTCACCGATCTCCATCTGGACATTGAGCTGTTGACCACTACCCTCTGGATGTGACCATCCAACCAATTCCTCACCCACCGGACAGTCTACCCATCAAATGCATAGCTCTCCAGTTTAGAGAGGAGGATGTTGTAGGTGACCGTGTCAAAGGCCTTACAGAGGTCCAGATAGACGACATCCGTAGCCCTTCCCGTGTCCACTGATGTCATCACTCCATCACAGAAGGCCACTAGGTTAGTCAGGCAGGACTTGCCCTTGGTGAAGCCATGCTGGCTGTCTCAAATCACCTCCCTGTCCTCCCTGTGCCTTAGCATAGCTTCCAGGAGGATCTGTTCCATGACCTTCCCAGGCACAGAGGTGAGACTGACTGGCCTGTAGTTCCCTGGGTCTTCCTTTTTTCCCTTTTTAAAAATGGGGGTTATGCTTCCCCTTTTCCAGTCGGTGGGAACTTCACCGGACTGCCACGACTTCTCAAATATGATGGATAGTGGCTTAGCAACTTCATCTGCCAGTTCCTTCAGGACCCGCGGATGGATCTCATTGGGTCCCATGGACTTGTGCACGTTCAGGTGCCTTAGATGGTCTCGAACCTGATCTTCTCCCACAGTGTGTGGCTCTTCATTCTCCCAGTCCCTGTCTTTGCCTTCTGTGGCTTGGGCGGTGAGGCTCAAGCACTTGCTGGTGAAGACTGAGGCAAAAAAGTCATTGAGTACCTCTGCCTTCTCCGTGTCCCAGGTAACCAGGTCTCCCCGCCCCCTTCTGCATGTGCTAGTGGGGGAGTTATTGGCTGTTTGGCTGTGGGCTGCAGGTCCGCTGCAGACTGCGCTTGGAACCAGCTATCTAGCTCCTTCTCTGCCTCCCTGATATTACACAGCCTTCTCACCGCCTCCTGCAGCTCAGCCACGTGCTGCAGGAGGTCCTCCACCTGGGCACACCTTTTGCAGGCAGTTCTGCTGCCTGTCCCTACCCCAGGAGAGAGGCCTGGGCACTCCCTGCAGCCTGAGGTCTGCGCTGCAGCCTCCCCCTTCGGCAGTTCCGCCTGCGTGGAGGCATCGGCCGCCGCTGGGGTAGATGGTGCAGACCCCCCAGCTGGAGCTGCGGCCTTTACCCTCAGGCGAGTGCCCACCATTCTGCCTCGAGGGTCGGGTAGGATGAGTGCCCTTGACCTGTGCCCAGTTACTGGGTTATGTGCACGTCCAGTCCCCGACTCGGCCCATGGAATGCCTCTGCTTCCAAGAGGTGCCTTCCCTCGTAAACCGCCACGCCCTGTTGGCAGCGCTCCTGGTGGCCAGCGCTCCCTGGGGCTGCCTTGAGTGGGAGTGGGGGGTGGCAGCCATTACTGCTGGCCCTGCCCACGCCTCCTCAGCCGCCCTGGTGAGAGCTGCCGGCTCCCGGCGGGTCTCTGCGCTCCCCTGTGGGTTCCCTGGCTCAGGACACCCCCCTGTACACCGCCATCCGCCACCGGACGTGCCTGCACCGGAGCTGATCACCTCTGCAAGTCCTTTAAGTATGTACTTCAAGTATCTTCCTGAGCTGGGCCATTAAAGCAGGAAACAGAATCAGAAAGACATCTGTTACTATAATTTAAACTTTCTAGACTCAAGACAACAGTAGTTTTGCTTATACCTGACTTTTCTGAGCTAGAAATACATGTCATATACTGAAGACGACCATGTTTGCCTGGCCCTGTATAGCTACAAGACTATGAGAATCCAGGCATTTCTGACAGCAGTTATTCAAGAACTACCCACCGCATTAGCACAAACCATGAGAGAGAGTGCCTGTGATTTGTAGCAGCATTTCCAACATGAACTACCTTGCAGGCTCTGGTGAGAGAAGCTCACAGGTGATGCCATGGATTACATTATCTCACACCACCACATCCTATAAACAGTGCATGCTTATTTTCAATTTAGTTCTGATTTGTAAAAGTGAGCTTATATCATAAGCTGCATGCACAGAAGCAGAAGACACAAATTAAAGAGTTTACAAACTGATCCCAGATCAGTCACAGGCACGATCTCTTAGAAATAGCTAGACCAAAAATAGAGTAGACAATTGTTAATCAAAACCTAATACCTTCACATTTTAGAATCTCAGACCAGAACATTGAGCATGGACACTATAGGTGGGAAACAGATTTTATGCCAAGGTACATTTTATAGCAGCTTTTAGATCTAACAGAATATATCACATAGTGTGTCAGCCTGCAAAATGACACAGTTATTACACACTCAATAACAGTACTTGCCAAATGTGAATGAAGAAATTGTGCTCTTCCATATAAATGCTGCCTGACATTTGAGGAGAGACTCCTATATAACCATACTGTACCCTAACAAAATCACCTTCATCTGGTTTGATTGCTGATAGATGATTGCAAGAACATGTTGCATGCTTGAGTGGAAATCCAAGGTTTCAATCATCAGTAATGAATTTGCAACAGCTGCAGACAGTAGCATATTGTTTATGTCATGTGCAGTGAGCAACAAAAGATTCAGTGAAAGTGTTACTGGAACTCACTGAATTACAAAAAGCTATCCCTGAACGCATTAGACACGTTGCCACAGCGCATGCAAAAATATGTATAAAACAAGCTGTATTTGAAAAAAATAAACGTGGGTCGGATTTGTGAAACAAGTGACAGAGTAAGCACAATGTTAGGGCTTGGAGCAGATTCTACTGTATCTTCTTGAATTTCTCTGGTTTTAATATAATAGCATTTCATTCATAGGTTTCAATTACTGCTTCCCAATTTGTTTAGGTCCTTGAATGCCTGTAAGTTTTTAAAACTCTAATAGATCAAATGCACAAAGGGTATAATCCCCTCCAAATAATATGCAGAAATGACTTGTGGAGCAACATACAACATAAATAGAGTAATCGTAACACTGCTTTCACTACTAGGCTCGGGACTATATTACGGCTGTAACACATGCCAGTGGGAGTCGCACACCTCCTTTCCACTTTCCTCCCTGGCATAAGAATACGATATACTGAATTTGGAGTCCGCTTCCCTTTAGTATTCATGCTAGCAGTAACTAAGACTCAAGAAATACATACACATGTACACACACACAGAGTGTAAACTTAAAAAATGGAGCCTTTATATAGATTGTGACAAATACATTGGTCATATTTATCCTTTATATCTCAGTCTTATAGCATCTGGCTTCTCTAAGAAATCTGTTCTGGTAACATCTGGTTATTTTAGGAATGGCCACACTAGACCATACAGCAGTCCATCTAGCCCAATATCTTGTCTCTAATAGGAAGTTAACAGTAGATGCCTAGAATGTGTGTTAAAAAAAAACCACACTACACAGAACAAACCTAAAAGAGGTATTTGCCTAGGGTATGTTCCCAAGCTCCAGCAATTTGTGACTCAGACTTCCTAAAACAGAAAGGGTATCTTCACATTTAATTGTTCCCAATGGATTTTTCTTTCATTAGTTTGTCACTTTTTGAACCCATTGTAACTTCCGTAGTATATCACGGTAAAGAGTTCTGCAGTTTAATTATGTACCATGCAAAGAGGAATCTCCCTGTAGTTGTTTTGAACATCACAGTAACTGGAAAAGAATATTGTATCAGGCCAACAGGGATGTTATAATCATACAATATTAAGTCTTTATGGCACCCAACACAGCATGGGTACAAAAAGTGAGTTTCTTGCTGCAGTACATCATCATGTTTTTCAGACATTTCTAAAAGTAAAATCTCGAAAATATTACAGGTGCATTTACATTCAGTTTTGGTTTGTGAATGCTATCTACCTTTCAGCATAGTCAATGGGATTACAGGGCTGTGAATCATCTAGGATTTGGTCAGATGAACACAAGCTGTGCTCTGCTCACTTTCCATAACATTGGACCCTTAATACTGACAGTCTCAAAGAGGATATAAAAATGATCATTTATAAAACATTAACTGCTTTTTCAGTGAATCCAGGGGCATCGCAAACTTTGAAGAAAAGCTGTTGACTTGTTTATCCAAGGTATCAGTCTTGCCAAAACTCTCACTCATTCCTGTTACAAGACAAATCTTCAACTCACCTGAAACTGCCTCTCATCAAATGATGAAGCATCTACACTATCTGAAGAATTTTTCAAGAACTCTATCATTGAAGGAGATGTGAAGTTGTGTTCAAAACAACTGCTTATTTTTAAAAGGCAATTCTGAAGGACCAGCAAAACCTAGTAGCTGAGCACAATCATGCACAGTAATTGTTCATGTAAGACAGACTAACACACTGAAAAAAATTTCCCTGAAAGCGTGCTTAATGCTCATGTTTTCAGATACGGTTTTCTGGAACTGAACCAGCGATGCAAAAAAATAATGAACAACAAAAGATTTTTTTTTTTCTTTCCTTTCAGTGGCAGTGTTAACAACTTACTAAGAACATCAAAGAGCAGAGGATTTGTTTGAAGAAAGCATTATAATCTTCAGCATATTGTTTGATCTTTTACAAAATTGTGACATTTCCCCACGTGTGAATAGACAGTGGTGGTAGCAATACACACAAGATGAGCTAAGCTTCCCGAGACCATTCAACACAGTACGAATGCATGAGTTCCTCTGGGTTTGCCAGAACATCTATGTAATTCCAGCTCACAAAAACTATTAGCAACTCTTTACTCTGTTGGCAAGATGAGAAAACTGAAGAACAGATCCAAAGACCTGGCTTGATCTCAGTTTTAGGATTTTTATGGTGCCAAAAATAATGCATTGTTTAAAAAAAGCTTCTTAAAGAAACAGTCAAAAGAAAAAATCATTTACTATATAACCAACTGTTCTAAATTATACTTGTTATGTTTGCTGGTGGTGGGTTTTGACACAGACACCATTTGTGGCCCATAAAAAGTGTCCAATATACTGTAGAAATATTGTATTTCTATGCTGGGAAACAGTGAATAAGTATTCACTTTTTAATTTTTTTTTAAAATGAGGATAGGTCTTAATTTTAAAAGCTTTAACTTTTCTTTCCAAGACAAATAATATAGCTTTTTTGTCCTTGTATAGCATTAATTCTATTTTATAATTCAGTTTTTACCTATCATTGATTTTTCTGCACTAAGAAGTGGAATAACATAATTTCTTTATAAAGGAAAAATTGATCTACTCCAGAATAAGGTTAATTTGAGCATATCTGTAAAAAAAAATCTAATTATAGTTTTCTGAAGAGGTAACTGAGAGGACATGTAGAGTTGAAATAATTTGTAACTACAATGCAAAGAACTCCAAAACACATTAAAGTTCTTTAAATACTAAGAAAAGTCAATTGCCTTGTTTCTTTCTTCACTAATTAAGTGGTTGAAGTAAGCATTTTTAATCTGTAATTGCTATTAAGGACATTAATTTAAAGGCCTAGAAAAAATTACCATAATATAATGACAGCACCTTTGTAGGTTATTCCAAAGTCCTATAGGTGCTGTTTTCAGTGCTGTTCCCCCACTCTGTTCCTCCTTAGAAAGTGCACTGGTGGCAAAACAAAACCACCCGCATTCAGAGATGATTTAAAATAGAGCGCTTTACAGGAACAGAACCACATCATGCCATAGTTTAGGGCAGCTTTATATGAGCTAATCTAGGTAGTTATAGGCACGTAAGCCTGACACTAGCCCTGGATTGAATAAATAGCTAATATGGTACTTGATTAATAAGAGAAGGATGTGTAATTAATGTCAATCAACAAGGATTTATGGTAACTATACCCTTTCAAACTAACCTGACATTTTTATGAGATTACAAATTTAGTGGAACAACGTAATAGCGATGTTGCAACTTACCCAGATTTGTGTGTGGCATTTGATATGGCACTGACATTTTGATTAAGAAACTAGAACACTGAGATCAATGTTAGATGGATTTAACTGATGTGTTCCAAGACCTAATTTCTCATAGCGAATCATCAAATGTCTCTTTTTCAGGGTGGTCTTGCAGTGATCATCTCCTAGCTCTATGCTATTCAAAACATTTGTTAATGATCTGGAAGAAAACATGAAGTAATTACTCTTAAATTTTTCAGATGGCACAAGATCTGGGGGAGTGGAAAATAACAAAAAGTAAAAGTCACTGACAAAGCCACATGAACAGCTCACTCAGCTCAGATCAAACACATAATATGCATTTTAAAACAGCCAAAAATTAAGTCACACCTTTAGAAGTAAGGGCCATGCATGCGGGAGGAAGGACTCTGGCCAGCGAGGCAGCAATTTGAAATGACTGAGGTTTTTGGTGGATGATCAGCTGAGTTGGAACCCTCACAATGGTATTATGGTTAAATTGTCTAATAAAACTGCTGGATATCAACATAAGTAAGCAGACTATATCATCCCTGTAGTTGGCACTGATGGCATCACTGCTATGTGCCTAGTTCTGATGCGTGAAATTTATGAAAAATGTTGAAAATTGGTAAGAATGCAACAGTAACTGAGCAAATGATTAAGGACTGGAAAAATGAGGTTTTATTACTTACCTCTCAGAACATTCAAGGAAAGGATAAGGTATAGCTGAACTTTAGTCTATGGAAACCAACATGAAGAAAGAGAACTCTTGATAATAAAGGACAGTACACAGAAACTGAAGCTAGACAAGCTGAAGCTGGACAGAAAATTTGTACTAGAAATAGAGCACATTTAAACAGGCAAGGTAATTAATTAACCAACTGCATAAGTCAAGGGGGGTTTTTTGTTTGTTTGTTTAATTCACCACTAGCTTTAAGTCAAGGACATATGTTTTCCTGAATTATGTGTTCTCATTCAAAAGTCTACTACTTCAGGAAAGGATCACAACTTGTGTTACACAGGAGGTTAGGCGAAATGATCAGAATGTTCCTTCTGCTTTTATATCTGTGGATCACTTATTTCCTACCCATGCATGCCAATTAAATAATTTGAAGTTTCTATGGTGCAAAGGATTCCCTTAGTGTCTTTGAAAGCTTCATATTTTGTATCTCAGGAGTTCTGGATTCCCATACAGTTCCATGGGACCACAGAGGATCCTGAAATGCTAGCACACATACCAGATTGCCCTAACAAGTTATGCTTTGGGACACAACTGTTCATCATGGAAATAAAGGGGAAAGAAAAAAAGAGACACAGAAATCGGAATATATGGAAAGAAGGTAAAACAAGCGCTAACATGTCTATGAAAGTTTTTGGAGGGTCAAAGCCGATGCATGCTAAAAACTGCTTGTATAGTTCACATAATTTAAAAATGGAGCAGTTCAAAGCAATTGTGTACAGGCTTGCATTTGTATCATTACAGTGTGATATGAGAATGATACATATGCTATTGTGATTGATTAGAAGGCTTGCAAACATCTTAAAGATGACATTTAACACCACCATGAGATTTATCTTAATATACTGCAAGGTGTTGATTGTTTCAGTCATGCATGTGGATTTTTATGTTTTTCTAAGGAAATTAGGGTCAAGTAACTGACTTGATTGATTTATGATATAAAATTAATGAATAAGTTGGTACTATGTCTGCTGTATAGTTATTCTATTGTTGTTGTAAGAAATGTATGTACATTAACTGTAGTTATAAACTTAAAATTTGGATTGACTTTGGCCATTGTTCAGCTTAACTAATTTAGCTTAAACTACTTTTAAAGATGCTCCTCACAAACAATTTAGAAGCTTCTTATGTTATGCGAGAGAAACCTGACTGGGGATGCCCAAATTCATTCTCAGCTTCACCATGGAAGCATAAATCAAGCCAAAGCATTAGATGTGTTTAATAGGACAACTTAACTTAGTGATTAAAACAGAGACATTTTAATTTTTAATTTGATGAATGGATAGGTTTCTGAAGGGAAGAGAGTTTAAATCAGAAAATTCTCTGAAATTGCTTATTTGTTAGCTCTGGCCCCTTCTTATATCACAAAATAGGAAAGATAGAGTAAAACTACAATGATGGTCTGGTTTGCTTGTTACTTAACTTGCATTTATGCTTTATTCCTTTTACTTGCACTAGATTTACTTGCCATATCACTTGGCATAAAAGAATATAACAGTTCCTAAATAGTAAAAGCAATGGCCTCAGAGTTTCTGGTAAATGAAAAATACTCTGAAACTTGTCTTGTATGAAATCTGAATAATTCTCCTCTCAAGTCTGGATAAAGAAGCTGTCACAATCTCACTTCACAGATACTAGGTTGTGTTACAAGAATTTTAATTAGCACTCCTGTTCCATCATACTGTGATTTTTTTTTTTTTTTTTAAAGCATGCGGTATCTGGACTAATCTCTAACGCATAAGACAAACTAACATGGACAGTAATGAAATAAAAGAAATATAAAGTCAAGAGGTTTCTTGGTATTAAGAAACATCTCAGAATTTTTAAAATTACTCATAGCAATATTTGACATTGAAAATATTCTAATGGCTCCAAGAACAGACGGACATGGTTCCCTTCACAAATAACCGACCACATCACTGTAAACAAAGATCAATGAATAAATCATATAGCAATGTAACAGAGCCTTCCTATAATGAGATGACAGTTCTTTAGTTTACTATATTCATATTTTGATAACATCATTAAATTTACTACTTCACTCTTGATACTCTAACTGCTACAGAATTTATTTCTGTTCTCAGCTGAAACAGAGGTCTGAGCTGATCAAAGCAAAATGAGATGAAAAAATGAAGCATGTTTCATATGAACAGTGAGATTTGAGAAGAATAGCTTTGGATGCCTGAAAGAAAAAGCATTTAGTAAGCTGCATTTTAAAGCATCCAAGCTGAACACTATTCCCTTGATTTCTTAGTCCAGCCTATTCCAGATGAGCACAGACTCCCTGTGGAACAGACCAGCTATGAAAAGATTACATAATATTGCTGCCCTCAGTGCTAAACCTAATGACAGTAAACATGCAGGAGAAGGACAAATATTCATGTCATGTCTTCAAAAATCTCAATATAATAAAATTGCAAGATTCAAATCACACAGGAGGAGTGTGGAAAAATTACAAGAGAAGTTACATAACAAAAAAACATAACATGCTGCTTATTGCAAACTCCGTCTCAAACACACACTGGAACAGTGATGCTACTGTACACATGGCTTCCAACAGTCATATTCCACTATAACGACCATATACCAATCATTTAAAAAAAAAAAAAAAAGAGTTAAAATAGGTAAGTGACCAAACTGGAAAATAAGTCTTTGCTCTGAACACAGGAGATTGCTATAGAGCTTGACTAGAAGGGTATACTGATATTTAAGGAAATCCAGTACTTAGAGATGCTTCTATATGTTCACAGAAGTCCTGTAGCTTTGCTGAAACCTAACGTTTTGGAGACTGGAGAAGATATAAAACTGCTATTCAGTTATCATGATGATGGACAGTTGATGCAGTCTTCATCAGGACTAAGAAGTTCAAGACAACAGTAGCGAGATATATCACACTGGGATAGAAGTACATTTATATTTCCATTAAAATAATTTTCATGTTTCCTTATTCACAATGGCTTAAACCATATCTGACCTATAAACCTGTTTAACCCTTCCATTATTGTTTCTGAGATTTTAAAGTCTACAGCAACTCTTTCTGCACATCAAGCGAGAATCTCAAGAACACATACAGAACATTAATACTTTTTCCACAGCTTTCTAAAGTTCAAAGCAATTTGCCCTATATTTTGCTTTGGAGACACGGCAGTGTCTTTCAGAAACTGATGCACGTTCACTTGAGCGTGAGACTGATGTGGAGCCAATTCCTATGAAATCACCACTTCAGTGGTTTACAGTGGTATTACAGTCCTGTCTCTGCCTACCTGTGAAAAGAGCCGTATTATTTCTGTGGCTCTTGACTTTTGAATAGCATAAGCCTATGAAGAGAAAGAAAATGTAATAGCATTTTTATACACAGAAGTAGAAAAGTCCACCTCTCCACAATTAGAAATTCACTTCATTGGATGATAAACACAAAACGTTCTGTATGTATTTTAGGGAACTGCAGAAGTTTGAGCTTAATAAGAACACTTCAGTAATATTTGATTTGAATAAGGAAAGGTATTTACTGACCGAATAAACAGTTTAGTATCAAGTGTATTCAGATTGCTTGTAAGGACAAACCTGAATCCACCAAAATCTTATCAGAAATACCTCCGTCCCATGGAGAGAATAAAAAAAAAAAAAAGGAATACATACCAGACCCTCAACAGGATAGCAGCTAAAATTTCATTTGAGGTACAGTATCTATAATTTTTATTCAACTACACGTGACAGCTGTATTTATTCAGCAGAAAGCATATGTTCCAATTATTACCATTACACTGAAAACAAAACCCAAACCCAAGATAGCTCCAATAGCACTCACTCACATTTTCAATTGGTTGAGAAATAGCTTGCTTCTGTCCATTTCCCGAAGTTACTGGAACTGATTATTTATAATGCTCTGAGGAAAGCAGCACTTCAATTTTAACTCTGTGGCACAGTACATTCCACTTAGCATAAATTCTACATCACTGATACCATATTTTGCAAAGCTTTTTTTTCTTTCTATCTTCTTGGAAAATTTACTGTGATCTCACTATCACAGTTTAGTCATTGATTTGGACAAAGTAATTATACAAAGCAGTTCTAAGATTATTTAAAAGTCTTACAAGTATTAAAGAAATACTGGAAAACTGAATCACTACTTCAGATACACCACTGGATCACCTTTGCAGTAAATAGGAGAACTAGGTTCGTAAAAAGAGTGAGTTCATTTCTGTCTTTTTAAGGAAGGAGAAAAGGAACTTCTTCACAAGACTCCTTTCTTTAAACGTGGCAGTAATCTTTGCTCTTTGGTTATGCAGCTGTTTGGGAATGGTTTCTAGTCTAAGAATACACTGGCTGACAAAAATGGAGAGCTGTTTCCTCCTTTAATGAATCCTATTCTTTTAAAAATAAATAAAAGTAATAATAATTTAAAAAAGGCCAATAATGAGAAACCAGTACTTCCGTTCTTCACCATTTTGTGACACTGAAACTAGAAGTACATTCCTGTAGGAGGAAAAAAATGGCTCTTCATCTGTAGAAGAAGATTTCATCTCCGTCTGTCTACAACAAGCTTTCTGAAAACATTCAGACACAACACAAGAAGGACCTCAGAGGTACAGATGAGATTTATTCATGATATAAAGAGCAGTTTGTAAATCACTTACTGATTAACCTCAACTCTTACTTATCAGTAAAGCCTTCATACACTTTTATGGGTCTGTGAAACCTGAACTATGGTGCTGCTCTGCATTGAACAAAGCAACCTTTGGCTATCTAGCTAAGTGACAAAAAAAAAAATCAGTTCAAGCTATTCAAGCTGTAAATAAATTATGCTCGTGTGAGAGCAGCATCTGGAATTTCAGAGAACCACGGCTGTTTCCATAGCCTTTGGGTTGCCCTTTTCAAAGAATACAGAGAATTACAAGAAAAAACTCAGAAAGAAAAGCAAACAAATACGTCTGAAAACCAAGAGCCTCGAGCATTGCTGGTGCATTCAATCATTTCTCTAGAATAAGTGCCTAACTGCACAGCTACATACAGTGCTTCTGGCTGGAAGTGTTTTGAGAGAGCCACCAAAAGTACAAGGTTCCGCCTCATTTAGTGAATGGCCCTGGTTTGCGAAACAGCTTGAAAGACTCCAATCTGAACCTCATTTAAAATGCGTCAATCGGCTAAAGTCAACTTTTCCATTTTGTAATTAATACGCTTGAAGTTTGTTATAAAAGTGATTCGAGTGTTCTACAATTGCAGTAGCGTAAGTGTCCACACCAACTTAATCGTTTTGGAGCTGTAGAAGTTCAAAGTGCGTGTATTATTTCTGATAGACTGTAATTAACATGAAAAAACCCATTGAGCTCTGCTTTGGATACTCTGTGTATTTTGTTCACTATTTCTCAAAACACTAGACTATTCATTTTGTTTCATGAAGTAGTCTAACATTAAAGAAATGGTAGACTTTCTTTCTCTGAAAGAAACACTGCTCATTACCTTTTCGAAATCCATATTCTCTGTCTAGACCCCATTTTCACCTGTGTTTGTAAGCTTTTGCATTTCTGGTTTGAGCACACAACTTCAAGAGCCTGTTACCCCAGGCTATGGGGTAACAGCCTATAACTGAAATGAACTTGAAGAGAAACTGTGGGAAGTTCCCACAGGCAGCACAGGGGACTGATATCCAGTGTTCCAAGTTCTTTGATTTCCCAGTCAGCAATCGGTCATATTTTAAGATGTTGCAGTTGCAACATTTACCTTTTATATTTGTTTCTCTTGCATTTCTTTTGCTCATAATTATGGACTATAAATCACAAAATACTTTGTTTTTTCACTCCAAGCTCAAAAGTAGTTGGAATGACAAAAAAAGCACATAAAGCAGTTCATATGAAAATTTAAATTCAGTTTAGTTTATGTTGAACAAACCCACAAAAACTAATCAGATACACTTCATATTTGTGAGCACATTGGAACACATACTGAATCACAGTGCATTTATCATTAAGATATTAATTACATCTTTTGGCAATAATTTATAAATTTTAACTAAATCAAAATTTGATTTATATTGCTTTCTAATATTGTCGATTACTCTATTTTCATATTTGCAACAGAAAGAATTAAAGTCTAATTTCTGGCAAGAGACTAATTTTATATCAAAATACATACAAATTAGTATTTCAGGAAAGAACACATTGCCTCTTGAAGGTATGTTACAAACTGGTGTTTATAAGAAGTGGAAACAAACAAAAAACAATTAAGCAAAACATTTTTGTCTTGGGGATAAATAATGCATGAATCTTTTTCTTTGCATAAACAGCAGTATTTGAAGTTTGTTGCTGACAACTAACAGTCTCAAAGCTTCTTCGTTACCCATCACTGTAAAGAAGCATGTACACTGTGGAGCTATTTAAGACAGACAAAATATAATTGCACAAACTTTGTCATGACAATGCAAAAATGAATGAGTCACATTTTATGATTAAGTAACCTCCCAAAGATTGTGACAGCCAAGAAAAGCTTAGAGGTTTTAACTTGTGAATTAGTTAAGGTTATTTTTTCCTCTTTTCCAAGGACATATGATACATTCATGAAAGTCACATAGGCATGAAGTTCACAATTGATTTAAAAAGCCAAAAACCTGTGCTGAAGATCTTTGGTCTATTTTAAAGCAAAAAAAAAAAAAACACAACAAAACCACACAAAACCCAAACAAACATGTAACGTACATTTCACATGTAATGGAAAGAGTCCCTAACTTCTGCAGACAGTTAATTCTGCCTCCTGATGAGGCAGAGTACAGAGAAGACATTGGCAAAAGGATGCAAGTGGTCTAGCCCAGGTGAGTTAGCTACTGTCTTCCTTTGCTTTTTTGCTGGGGTTTAACCATCTGGCTGCAGATCACCTCAGGAACCAGCAAGAGGTTTTATATCTGTAGTACATATGGGATTTAGGAACAAATGGATGACATCAGGTCACTATGACTTCAGGTAGGAAGAGTTCTGGGAATAGCACAGTACAGACAGTTAGACTGTTCTACCAGAACAAGAAAGAGTGACAAATCCCTGGAAGCACATCTGTAGGCTCTCTATTGTTTCCGACTCTGGGCAAGACACAAAACAAAAGGCTCAGTGATTTAAGCCTTTGGACTGGAAGATTTCCCAGGAAGCAAAGATGTGTTTTCACAGTGACTGAGGCTGGAAAAAAAAAAACCCACCCCAAAACACAAGAAAGATGCCTTTCAGGGACAAGAGGACCTCAACAAGTCACTAATTCAAGATCTGGTGCAGGGCTACCTACCGGATAGGTAGATAAGTGAATCTGACTATTTTTTTTAGTGACTTAATTTTTCTTGACTATATCGATATTGCTGGCAATTCTTGTTCAAAATCATAAAAAGGAGGATTGTTCTTGCATCCCAGTCCGGTTCAGTTTAACACCGTTGGTTAGAGTGGTTTGTAGCTGGTAGAAAGGGAAAATGTTTCAGATTAGAAATAAAGGAACAGCACGTTTCTCCAATAACAGCCTCATGCATATAGTTCGGGCGGTCTGAAGCTGCATTTGCAACATGTCTGTCTAAAATAGGATGTCTCCTGATTTTTGTTCAGTGATGCCTTACTGAAAGATAACATTGATCCTTGGCTCTGCTAAGTATGCAGCTCGCCAGAGGCATTGACAGCAGCTGGAGTCATGGGACTTAGCTGACTGGGTATCGGTTGTTTGCCACAGCATTAGCCAGTTAAGATTTTAGGTTTATGGTCAGTGCTTTTTTTTTCCCTCCACAAAGACAGGATGTTATGTTGCTCTATTTTCTGCTGTTTAAAAATAAATAAATAAATTGATTCAATGAGGGAATGGTTTGTAGCTCAGGAAGCAGGATTGCCAAAAGTGGCATTATTTCAGCACCTTTTTCACAGACAGATTGGAAACAAAAGCTGTAAGTTGGTAGCTGCAGGTCAGTCAGATATGTTCTGGGAGTCCCAATAGGTGACAAGACTGAGAATCTTGATCACATGCTTGTGTATGTAAGAGCTCAAGCTGGATACCTGCCAAGCAGACTCCTGTCCTTGTCAAAAGCAAGTTCTGTCTTTTTCATTTTCCTGTGTCATTTTTAAAGAAAGGAAAATAGGAAGGACTTCTCCCCAGCAACAGTAGTGGCACAGTGACAAACAAACAGGTAGCAAAAGTGAAGTCAGGCAGTCAACTTTCTTACAACTAGAGTAGTTCCTGAAGCGTAACAACAGGCAGACTACAGCCAATCTGCCCAGAGGCAAAGTGGTGCTGTCTTTTACACACCTAACAGAGCCCAGTACTGCTGAAAGAATAACACATGACCGTCTAATACCTGCCACTCTCAAGAGAAGGGTTGAACCACTACTACAAGGAGCACACCGAGAAGCAGAAGCCCAAAAGCTGTGAGACCTCAGTTTCTGTTGGCTGTGCATGGAGACAGACATAAATCCCATGCTGTTAAAACAACCATTTGGTGTCTAAAATTAGATAAAATATTTCCTGACACCATCTGTGGCCAAGCAGGAGACACCTATGAAACCGCATGCACACACCACTTCACAACTGTCTTGTTAGGGAAGACAAAGAGAAGACTGCACCAGAGCAGGTGAGTGCCTCCGAAAAAAGGTGCTTATGTTGTCCCAATCTGCAAATCTTTGAGGAATAGAATCCTTTCATATGTACAAAGTTTTGTGTTTGTCTTTAAAAGCTGTGTCCAGAAGAAACACCTAAAATTAAGCTTTTTCCTGAGAACAAAGTACCTCTAAGACCTCTTTAGTATTAAATAGTATTGAACAATATCTAACACATGAAAAGATAAGTATACATAAATAATGTTTTGAAAAATCTTCCTTAAGAATTTGAGATGTCTATGCTGCTTCTCACTCAGGCTTTTCATTGATGTCACTTTGAGAAACACTTAAAGTATACAAACACTTAAAGTATACAACAATGATGAGCATGTGGGAGAACAGATTGTAAAGTAATCAGTGTGAAGAATCTGCTTCTGTGGACAAAACCTGAAAATCTGATATGAAAGATCTGATATGCAAGGTGACATAAAAATTTGAAGCTTTCAGAGCACTGATAAACACACAATAATTATCAAATAAGCATTGACATAAATGTTTAAGTATTACATTCCGCATTTAACTATGCATACTTGAATATCTAAGAGTTCTACTTCAGTGAGAGAGATGACGTAGAATGATTTCCTCCTTCGTTCCAAGCAGCAACTGATGAAGTTCCTCCCTTTTGCTAAACATCGCAGATATATTATCTGATGCTGAACAGCTCTTTTGAAGTGTACCATACATGTCAGTTTATATTCATTTCTGCAATTCTAATATGGTTAGAATTGCTACAAACAGTTATTCTTAAGTGCCACAATACTTGGAGAAACATGACAAAATCTTACCGCTATGTTTCCATTGCACCTTTGGGACTGGCAAACCCCTCTTATTCTGTTGGGAATCAGCACATCGTCCCAGCAAGATGGACCCTTCAAAATAAAACCAAAGCATATAAAAGCTTTAATCCACTTAATAAGTAAACATATAAAAATTGCTTTTGTTGCCTCTTTTCCTACCCCCCATTTTAGCTAGACAGTTTTATCATGTTTATGCTGAAAAAGTCCAGGCAGATTATATGACAACATTCATCAATAAAACTCAGTCACTGACAGGACATACAGCCCCTCCATCCTAAGGTCAGTGTTGCGAACAGGAGTCAAATAGTAGGTACGTTTTCTCAGCTTAAGGCAGGGATTGACTTAAATGCAATTAAAAAGCTACAAAGACTCATCTTCTGGTTCAACACTGTTTACACCTTGGCCTGCAGCTGACTAAGGGGAAAAAGGGAAAAAACACAGTTGGAAATAGAATACACAGTTAGAAAGACTGGAGTGGAACACAAAGACTAGGTTAAGTAGCTTCTCTCTATTTTGTTTATTAAGTATTAAATGGCTCTAACTTTACTGAAATCTCTTTCTGCTTTCATGGGCTGCTAATGTGAATTTTGATAATGTTTACTGTAAATGAATTAGACTTCTTGTCACCAGATAAAGCCTTTATCTAACTATAATACAATGTAAGGAAAGTGTGAAGTGAGGATTGTTAGTAGATTCCTGGACATTTACATTAGCTGTAAGATTTGTCAGTCATTGTTAATAAAAAAAAAACTAGAAAGAAAATTAATAGGAAATCCTTAGCAAACTTTGCTATGACTTTTTGAATAGAAACAGTTCATTTATGAGTGTACTACAAAACACAGTAAATTTAAAGATTACAAATCAGCATTATTAATATTTCACAACTGCAAAATAGTGTGGTTAACAGGATGGTCTATTAAAGAAGAGTATTTAGACATATGGCATATATAGGAACATTTATAAAAATTATTTCCCAGAACATAAAAATTGAAGTGACATTAGCGCAAGTCTTCTTTTTTTAATATTAATCTCACACCAATTAGTATTTAATTCGTAGACAATAAAAATTAATCTGAGAAATAGATAGGAAGCTTACATATATCCATATACATAGTAGAAATAAACAACTAAGAAAGTATCAATAATTAAAATATTCGCTACTTGAATTACTCAGTGTTTGGGATAGTGTCACTACTCAGGAATAACAGGAAAACTTTACCCAGAAATTGTCAGTCAAGAGGTTTAGCTGCATTAGTGAAATCAGTGCCTACTTAAATCATAGTTGGATTACAAAGTAATCCAGTACCACATCTAGATCCACCTCCTTTCTACTTCTGTATGAGGCATTCTTGAGATTTTGCAGGAAGAACAGCAGAGCCTCCTTCAGGTGTTGCGTAAAGAACTGCCTCCTTTTAATTTTTTTCAACTCAGTAGTTGAAAGTTTCAGTCGATGCTCCCCCATGCCACCAAAGATTGTGCAGATCTCTAGCATACCTCTCACAGTAGTTTACTTTCCAGGAAGAAAAGTAATCTATCTTGCCATTCCTCATATAGATGCTGTTCTTTACTTTTGATCAACTTTTTACTCTCTTGGTAGCTCTTGCAATTCTACTCTATTTTAGAATATGAGAAACATCACACAGCATACAAGGCTTACTGACGTGCTGGACTAGTGAATGGGAAGATGGTGTCTCTGAATTTGTTCTTTATTTCTTTCCTAAATAATTATTAAAGTGTTATTTACTTTGCTGATGGTTACTAAGCACCAAGGCAGCATTTTGGTGGAATTATCTATCATAGCTCCCAGATCTCATTCCCAAATGTAACAGTTATCTCAAAAATCCATCACGTATATATAAAATTTGGATTTATTGTCCCAGTGCACATCACTTCAATATTAACATACATTGAATTCCATCTGCCACTTCATCTGCTGGTGAAGAAGTGTGCATCCTAAGGTCCACAGAGGGGCTTCTAGCAGGTACTTCCCAGGTTCCTCCATACTGAACACAACTGTTTGTTCCCAAGGATGAACCAGCTGTATACCTCATCCTCTCCAAGTGTTTCTTTTATATAGCAATCGTCTAGTGGACTTGTACACATTTTGCTCCTGTTATACTTTAAAAGGACTCAGTAACAGTTTTTCTGCTGTTTGCAAGTTATAAACTTATTTTTTGCTTGCCTAACTGCATTTTTATATTTAAGGTGCCAGAATTATGTGTTTGTTTTTGTTTACTGGGGGTTTTTTGTTTGTTTTAATTTATCTCATTACTCATTTTACTCAGTTTTCTGAAAGATGCATCCTTGATTCCAATAACCTTCCTTTTTTTTTCACCCCCACAATTCAGTCATGCTAGCTTCCATTCAGTCCTCCTTAAATTTCTGTGCACAATCTTTGATTCCAGTGTAATTTCCACATCTTCTTCAAAGATTTAACTCTTTTTAGCTGCCCCTTCTAGCTTCTCAGCAAGCACCCTTACTTTTATGTAGCTTTTCTTTTTTAAAATTAAGCACAATAATTGTGTCTTTCTCAGATTTTGGGAAGTTGCTGAATGTAAATATATTACAGTCATTGTTAAAGCAGGTCTTTGTCACTAACATTATAAACCAGGTCCTCGTCATTACCTTCTCTTACAGGTTCTTTGATCAACTTTTCCATAACACAACCTGACAGCATCTACAAGTTTACTCTTGGGATCATGGTTTGACATGATACTTACTTAATTTACATGAAAGCAATTTAAATATCCCATTATAGTTGTTTTTCCTACACTTTCAAGCTTTTGATTTTCTCCAGCATGGTAGACTCGCTATCATCATCTGGTCAAGCAGCTGTTAAGGGGAGTCTTATATTTTTTGCCTTTCAGGCCTAGAATTTCACTCCATAAGGATATTGTGTAACTCACTGACTTGTTAGAGACAAGGAAATGTTAACCTGTTAGTCTTATTTAACACCTCTTCCTTCATATTCAAATTTGTTAGTATACTTTTATTATAAAGTTTGTTTTTCCAATTTAGAGGAATTCAGTAGGTTTGTGTATCTTTAGATAATCCTTACATAATTTACACTTGGGAAGAGGATCCTAGAAAGAAAGGGTGAGAAATAAGAAGTAAGTGTGCTTTATAAAATTTGTGGGTTAAAAAAACTAAAAAACCCAAACACACCCAACAAAACCCACCCAAACCACAAGCACAATCACTTTTTCCTGATCCTGATAACATCAACAGTAAATCTTCCTGTTACTTCATCCCTGCATGATTAATGAGACTCTCAGAGTTAATGATGCTATGCTAGTATACACACAAAAATAGAGTCACAAGATTGCTACACAATAAGATAATTTAAAACAGTCTCGTAGAAGCAGTTCCACAAGTATATGTTATCAACTCTGGTACTAATTATCTCGATTTCATGAGAAGAAAATATTTCAAGCTAAACTTTTTAGAGGAATTAATCCTTTAACTTCACTGAAGTTATTTCAGGAGAAAACTTCCCAAGTATTCAGTAGTTTTCAGGTCTAGGTCCATAATCACAGAAGTGTAAGAAGGCACAGCAATTCTTAAGTGAGAAAGAAAACATGCATAGGACCATTTATAAGGTTGAGTGAGATTCTAGGAAAGTGCATATTTAAAATGGATTTGAAACAGTGTCACTATATTGATTATGCCACAGTCTTATAGTAGTTGAGAAACGAGCAGCTGATTTGCAAAAATATAATCAAGAAAGCATCCTTAAAGAAATGAGAACAGAAAGGAATTGATGCAATATCGAGTACTGTTAGTTAGAATTCAACTACTACAACTAGCACTAGATCAGGTCCAAATATGCTTAATATGGCAATATCTTTTTATTTATTAATAGTAACAATTGTATGAATTTTGTGGTCACTTTTTAAGGTCTCATCTACAAGGGAAAGTGAGTGTGCTATATGGCATGGTGTGAACTTACAGTGCTCTCACTTTCTGCAATAATTTCCTCACGACATTTCTCATGCACACAAGAGTACTTTTTGCATGAAGCAGCTCTCTAAAATAAGAATGTCATCTTCCACTTATGGCACGTTAAAAGCATATACACAGGGAACTAGTAGCACAGTCCCACACTATCAGCAACTACTCAGCTGTTCACTCACACTGTAGCTAACAACTTCCTATTTTTTTTTCCTTCATAAAACCCCCACCCAATCCAACACCTCTTTACATTAACTCTTATGATGGGCATATAAAACCCATAAGAAAGTCAGATGCATTTACCTCTTTTGATAACATTAACCAGACCCAGCTTTAAGTCAACAGCATTTTCTCTTTGTTCTAGCAAGAGTTAGATCAAGTTCTTAAGGGACAAATTAATCCAGCAGGAAAAGCCCAAGATGGACTGGCAGAATATCTTGGGTTTGTGCCTGTCTGGCAGTGAGGAGCGGGGGGAAAAATAGTAACAAAAAGTAAACCCCAACCAACCAAAACACCCCTAAAAAATTCTATGCCTCACTTTCCAAATTTGTACGAAGGGGAAAATCTCCTTTCCCACATCTGTGCTTGGCATTCTTCAGGGTCATATTTTATTATTAATGATAACGTAATACACTTCTAAAAGATTTAGTGTGCTTGAGAATTTTAGTTTTTCACCTTCAAAAAAAAAAAAAGGGCAAAAAAGACATTTGTCCTTGAAAAAACAGTGTGTATTCAAAATGTTAATGTTTCTTTAGTGACAGCACTACTAAATGTCATTTCTACAATTGCGTCAAAATAAAGTTAGGAATTCTAGTGAGATAAACACTTTGAAATACAATTTTTGTATCATTCTTTCTTGAGTCCAAGAAAAGCCTATCAAACTGCAGGCCAGCCAATCACTTGTGGTGTTGTAACACTGAAGGCTGTAGTGTTTGTAATTATTAGTTTGCATTAATCAAGAACACACTGTGAGAAGAACAAAGCCTTCTGATTGCGAGATTAAAGCAACTACCCCTCCTGTACACAGCCAAATGGCTTACAGAGAAAGCTATGCATTAAAACGGATGTATCAGAGAAGACTTTTCCAGTGTAAAAATGGGAAAAATAAAGAAATAGGAAGAACACCAGTATATCACTGAATAGAAAAGGTCATGTCAAACACAGTTGAGTATTTCCCAAATAACCAGGTATGGAAATTTTTATGCTTTGGGTGTATGGCAGTTGTTCCTTCCCTTTTTGAGAGGGAACACAGGAAAAAAGTTGGCAGACGGCATATTAAATTTGAACTGAAGCTCCTATGCAGCATATGAAGAACAGGGAGGATTGAGGGGTTTTTTTACTGTATGAGGGAAGTACTGGAAACCTGTGTACATTCTACCAGTATATTGTACTGGTGCCCAGTACGGTGAACAGTACCCTCTACTCTCAGTGTGCTTTCTATCCAGTAGCCAAGATCTGATTTTGTATTGTAGAACCACAACTGAATTTTGGTCAACGACCACTTAAAAAAAAAAAGTATATCTCTGAAAACAGAAATAGTATCTAGAGATCTCAGATGACAAATTATTCAAAATGCAGTTGCTGACAGAACTGTTGACCTGTGAAGTCAGGGAAAGGTCAGAAGCAGAGGTCAGTAGTAGAAACCAGTGATTCAAAGACTTTGAATCATTTAAAAGGCTGGAAACTATCCATGTATTCAAAGCTTTGTATTTTCCCTGCTTTATATTCTCCCCCAGTGAACAATATGCAGCAGAATATCATTAAAACACATCTTTGTACCTGCTAATATCTACATGAGAAACATAAATCATTAAAATGTTGAGCAAATGACCCAACCAAGGGACAAGTATTAAATGCAGAAGGATTTTTAAAATAATGTAAGAAATAATTTCAGGTACTTGAGAGGGTTTTTAAAAAAAAAAAAAAAAATCAGCACACAAGCCACTGAAAGAGTGCTAAATCTAATGCAAACCATGCGACCACTCAAGACTCCTCTGCAAAATGATGGCTATTGACCTGTCTACATGAGAGTATTTGAAGAGCTAACCATTGTATGGTGACCCCTCAGCATGATTTAAGTATCTTGAGACAGTAAGACAAAAAAGCCTCCCCAAAATGGTAGGATTACTTAGCAAAAACTTATTTCCTTTTTGCCATTCTGTAACAGGGGTATCCACACCAAGCCACCACAATTCACTGCTTCCAGTGCCAGTACACACGGGCAACTCTGTCCCCCAGACACAGTAGGAACCAAGATGTATTCCGATGGTAAACATACATATGCAAACACAGCTTAACACAGGTGATGAATATTACATGAACAGCAATGGATCCCACCTACTGTCACAAACCTAACCCATCTTAGCAGAGATGATACAATCTTTTTGCTGTTGTTTTCTTCTACTCTTCTCAATGCAAGTTTGAGCTCGCTTTCATAATACAAGCACTTCAGCCTGGAAAGATAATTTCATAAGGGAACATACATTTTCCTAAAACAGCAGAGACATTTTTACTAATTAATCAGAGCTGCTTCCCTCAGCACCACCTGACTAAAGCTTGTCTGCTTCTCTAAAATCTAGCACCTTCCAAGACTTTTATTCTTATTATGCTACCTCTATAATATTTCAGAGCAAGTGACTTGCAAGACGACTACACATAGTCAGATCCTGGAGGCTCAAAAGTGTCTCAGAACTGATGGGTAAGGCTGGAGAAGGGTCAGCAGGCAATAAATCTCCAAGGAACTGGGCAAAGTCTAGAGTCTGTGAACGGAAGAAAGAACAGGGTTTTTTGTTGGATAGGCAAACTGGTATTGATTAAGCCTGATGTTACTATTGGTAAGCCAGTGCATTCATACTTTTTCTCAGCCCAGAACATGATTTGCTCTTCACATTCCACACTTGTCATTAGGGTGGCATTGCTGAATGCTAGATTATTTCTTCTGAGCATAGTATGGATATAACACATTCAAATCAAAGCTTTCATCCTATTTTATTAGTGCAGTAATGGAGTTGAAAAATTAAGACTTCTAGATACACCGATCCAGGTTTTGTAAGTCCTTAACAGGCTTAATTTAGGAGAGCAATCTGATCATCTTTTGAAGCACTTACTAAGGGGGGGGGGGGGGGGGGGGGAAATCGAGCTGTTATGCGAGCAGTACTCAATTAGACTCAGCAGAAAAGATTTGTATGGCATGTTTCTAATAGCAAAAAGATTGGAGATCTCATTCCAATTCTGAAGAAATAAATCTATTTGAATCATAACATTCATGTAAAGCTCCATATTTATTTCAGCATTCTTTACCTTGACAATTACGAATACAACTAGACTATGTTTATTAAATAAGACACTTGCTAGATTTCTACTGAACGCTCAGATGTCATAAATACATTATTATCTTGTTCATAAGTAAAACTATGAACAGCAGTACCCAGTTTAACACAAAATGCATTTCTCCAAATTTCCAAAGCACAGCCTAACAGCATCCACCACCAGAGAGAGGAGTAAAAATAAAGTTTATAAAGAGATTACTACCGATTTATCAGAAAGTGCTTGCTAGCCTTTTACAGATATTCTAATTACAATACTTGAAAGTTTTTTACATTAGATAATCTATTGGAGGTAAAAACTGGGCAACCTTTATGACCAAAATCCTCTGCTTAGCCACAAAGCTTATTGCAGAGGTAATTAAAGCTTACCCACAGTTTACACAGACCTGCAAAGGCCACTTCTAGCAGTGAGAGAGTAACTATTTATTTTTTCGACATTTCTGCCAAAACTGATACCAACTGACTAGGACACAGGTGTTAGGATACATGGATGTAAGGGGCAACCCATAATTTATTTAATAACACAGTGGAGTTCTTCTCTCCCACACCCCACATTTTAATAAATGCTACTGTGAATGACGTGACTTCACATGTCATACCAAAGTAGCGGTGAGAGCATTTCCTACTGCACCCTTCACTGCAGGTAAAACTAACCAATTTACCACGGACTGACTTTGACATGGAATCTCCCATACATCAGGGAGCCCAATATAGAGAAGTCTACTAAATTAGTCTTGGGGCTAGTTTTAAAGGGGTTTGTGGAATAGAAATGGGAGGACTGAAGTTAACTGCTTAGTCTACACAGCACATTAAAGAATCCATCGGAAGAAATCTTTCAGTTATTATTGACTTTGGTCATTAGAGCAATCAATAAAGCACATGGATAACTTTCTTCATATAAGAAATAATACCAAAGTAGAGTTAATCACGTTTTAAGTCTTTGCGGAATTGAGCCTACTAGTTTGATTTATAGTGGTATCTGAGACATGAAATTTTCCTTTCAGAGTGCCCAGCCTAATTAGTAAATTGACAGTTTTATGTCAATAGTTATAACTCTTCCAAAATGAAGTAGCTGACAATTTGCTGAACAGCTCACAGTTGTGCAATTAGGAAGACTTCCTGCATGCTAGCTATTTCAAATCAAATATCAGAGAATTGCATCTCTAACTGAAAACGCAGGTTAAGTATAGTAAAAATAGTTTCCATCATGTTATTTTATTGATCATTACTTTTTCTTTCTTATCACAGGCTTCTTTGTTTAAAAAAAAAAGAAAACAAAAGAAAACCTGTTATAAGATTTTTAATAATTTCTGGTCTTTCTTTTCTTTCATATTGTATTATAGGACATGGATTTGCAAGAGTAATCCCACTGATCTCAACTAAATAATGAAGGCTCATACAAAGACACCCAAGATAAGTCTCCAGAGTCACCTCTTCAACAATAATATTTTACAATGTGCACTGTGTTGCCAACACAAACAATTTTTATATAATATAAGCAAAATATTGATCATAAAGTCCTTTTTGACAGTTATTTTTGTGGGCCCTCCCTACCAAAAAGGGGCAAAAAGAGAATAAAAAGAATTCAAATACAACAACTGCAGCTGAGAAATTGAACTGAAGAAGTCCTGCTGTTGCTTGACTGCCTGAGAGGAATGTAGTTAAACATCAGTCCTGAAAGAGAGAGAGATAACTATGAAAGAAAATGCAGATGTAGAGTCTTCTAAAACAAACAACCAAATGCCATTCAAATAAACTGTCAGACTAATGATTTCTAATCTATAAATGCAAGATATATTACTCTTTGTCTGGATGGCATTAAATGCTTTTTCAAGACTGAAAGAAGAAAACAGAACTGGAGAAAATACCTGTAATTCTCTAAACATGCCATGTATCTATTGTGTCCACTGAAATTATAGCATTCAAAAAAAAGATCCACCGTTACAAGTGTTAACATCAGCAAATCCCACTGAGGTCAGCATATCCAGGAGCAGAATTAAAAAAAAAAAAAAAAAAAAAAGACCCTCTGGCTTCAGTTGCTGTTACAGCTGTGGTGACTTCTCAGGGGTCTTCCTGAAGGGAAGCAGGCAGATCACTGAGAGCCCAAGGAGCTCAGACAGGAGAAATCAAAGCCTCAAAGACGCACCCCTCTTCTGGGCTGAGCCGAGCACACCCCAACAGGAGCGAGAACACACACAGTGGTTTGAGCTACAACTCTCTACATTAAAAATATTCATCCATGTTTTAAGGGCTTCTGGATGAAATCAGAAAGTGGAAAGACCATTTTCAAAGTCTACCCAAAATTCTGCTTTTTCTATCTCTACAGATGGTGTGCTGCTTACCAGGGGCTCGCATCAGGGATGTCACCAAGAGGCTACCAAGCCTCGTACAGTCCACTGACTATTATCCGTTGCTGCTGTTTCACGTGGGCACCAGTGACACAGCCAGGAGCAGCCTGAGGACTATCAAGAAGGACTACAGAGCCCTGGGAGCGGCAGTAAGGGACTCGGGAGCGCAGGTAGTTTTTTCATCAATCCTGCCGGTCAAAGGGAAGGGGTTTGAAAGGGCCGGTCAAATCTGGCGAGTCAACAAATGGTTATGGGACTGGTGCCACAGCCAGGGGGTTGGCTACTTAGACCATGGGACTCACTTTGAGAAACGTGGTCTACTGGGGGCTGACGGGGTCCATCTGTCAGAGAAGGGGAAGAGCATCTTCAGTCATAGGCTTGCCAAGCTGGTGAAGAGGGCTTTAAACTAGAGATGCCGGGGGAGGGGAACCTCAATCCACCCCACTCCTACCAGTTTGATGCCAGGGCCAGCAATAGATGCCCAGAGCCTGGAGAAGGAACACAGGTCAGCAGGAGAGCGCCTGAAGAGCAGCACAAAGGAACTCCAGCCAGTGAGACAGCTTCATCGGGGGCACAACTTAAATGCCTCTGTGCAAACGCACATAGCATGGGGAATAAACAGGAGGAGTTAGAGATGTGTGCAGGGCTAGGACCTTATTGGCATCATGGAGACGTGGTGGGATGGCTCCTATGATTGGAGTGTTGGGATGGAGGGATACAGGCTCTTTAGGAAGGACAGGCAGGGGAGACGAGGAGGGGGTGTCGCCCTCTAAGTCAATGACCATCTGGAGTGCATGGAGCTCTGCCTGGGGATGGATGAGGAGCCGACTGAGAGCTTATGGGTCAGGATTAAAGGGAAGGCAGGGACAGGTGACATTACAGTGGGGGTCTGCTATGGGCAACCCAACCAGGAAGACCGAGCGCATGAGGCCCTCTATAGACAGATAGGAGCAGCCTCACATTCACAAGCCCTGGTCCTCATGGGGGACTTCAACCACCCCAGTATCTGTTGGAGGGACAACACGGCAGGGCATAAGCAATCCGGGAGGTTCCTGGAATGTGTTGATGATAACTTCCTTCTCCAAGTGGTAGAGGAGCCAACAAGGAGAGGTGCTATGCTGGACCTTCTTCTCACCAACAAGGAGGGGCTGGTGGGGAATGTGAAGCTCAAGGGCAGCCTGGGCTGCAGTGACCATGAAATGGTGGAGTTCAAGATCCTTAGGGCACCGAGGAGGGCGCACAGCAAGCTCACGACCCTGGACAGCAGGAGAGCAGACTTTGGCCTCTTCAGGGATCTGCTTGGTAGAGTGCCATGGGACAAAGCCCTGGGAGGAAGAGGGGCCCAGGAAAGCTGGGTAATATTCAAGGATCACCTCCTCCAAGCTCAGGAGCGATGCATCCCAACAAAGAGGAAGTCAGGCAAAAACGCCAGGAGGCCTGCATGGATGAACAAGGAGCTCCTGGACAAACTCAAACACACAAAGGAAGCCTACAGAGGGTGGAAGCAAGGACAGGTAGCCTGGGAGGAATACAGAGAAATTGTCCGAGCAGCCAGGGACCAGGTCAGGAAAGCTAAAGCCCTGATAGAATTAAATCTGGCCAGGGACATCAAGGGCAACAAGAAAAGCTTCTATAGGTACGTCGGGGATAAAAGGAAGATGAGGGAAAATGTGGACCCTCTCCAGAATGAAATGGGAGACCTGGTTACCTGGGACACAGAGAAGGCAGAGGTACTCAATGACTTTTTTGCCTCAGTCTTCACCAGCAAGTGCTTGAGCCTCACCGCCCAAGCCACAGAAGGCAAAGACAGGGACTGGGAGAATGAAGAGCCACACACTGTGGGAGAAGATCAGGTTCGAGACCATCTAAGGCACCTGAACGTGCACAAGTCCATGGGACCCAATGAGATCCATCCACGGGTCCTGAAGGAACTGGCGGATGAAGTTGCTAAGCCACTATCCATCATATTTGAGAAGTCGTGGCAGTCCGGTGAAGTTCCCACCGACTGGAAAAGGGGAAGCATAACCCCCATTTTTAAAAAGGGAAAAAAGGAAGACCCGGGGAACTACAGGCCAGTCAGTCTCACCTCTGTGCCTGGGAAGATCATGGAACAGATCCTCCTGGAAGCTATGCTAAGGCACAGGGAGGACAGGGAGGTGATTCGAGACAGCCAGCATGGCTTCACTAAGGGCAAGTCCTGCCTGACTAACCTGGTGGCCTTCTATGATGAGGTGACTACATCAGTGGACACGGGAAGGGCTACGGATGTCATCTCTCTGGACCTCTGTAAGGCCTTTGACATGGTCACCCATAACATCCTTCTCTCTAAACTGGAGAGCTATGCATTTGATGGGTGGACTGTCCGGTGGGTGAGGAATTGGTTGGATGGTCGCATCCAGAGGGTAGTGGTCAACAGCTCAATGTCCAGATGGAGATCGGTGATGAGTGGCATCCCGCAGGGGTCCGTATTAGGACCGGCACTGTTTAATATCTCCATCAATGACATAAACAGTAGAATCGAGTGCACCCTCAGCAAGTTTGCAGATGACACCAAGCTGAGTGGTGCGGTCAACACGCCTGAGGGACGGGATGCCATCCAGAGGGACCTGGACAAGCTGGAGAAGTGGGCCCCTGTGAACCTCATGAGGTTTAACAAGGCCAAGTGCAAGGTCCTGCACTTGGGTCGAGGCAACCCCAAGTATCAATACAGGCTGGGGGATGAAGGGATTGAGAGCAGCCCTGCCGAGAAGGACTTGAGGGTACTGGTGGATGAAAAGCTGGACATGAGCCAGCAATGTGCGCTCGCAGCCCAGAAGGCCAATCGTATCCTGGGCTGCATCCAAAGAAGCGTGGCCAGCAGGTCGAGGGAGGTGATTCTGCCCCTCTCCTCTGCTCTGGTGAGACCCCACCTGGAGTACTGCATCCAGCTCTGGAGCCCTCAGCATGAGAAAGACACGGACCTGTTGGAGCGGGTCCAGAGGAGGGCCATGAAAATGATCAGGGGGATGGAACACCTCTCCTATGAAGAAAGGCTGAGAGAGAGTTGGGGTTGTTCAGCCTAGGGAAGAGAAGGCTTTGGGGAGACCTTATTGCAGCCTCTCAGTACTTAAAGGGGGCTTATAAAAAGATGGCGACAAGCTTTTTAGCAGGGCCTGTTGCGACAGGACAAGGGGGAATGGCTTTAAACTAAAGGGGGGTAGATTTAGACTAGATCTAAGGAAGAAATTTTTTACGCTGAGGGTGGTGAAACACTGGAAGATATTGCCCAGAGAGGTGGTGGATGCCGCATCCCTGGAAACCTTCAAGGTCAGGTTGGCCGGGGCTCTGAGCAACCTGATCTAGTTGAAGATGTCCCTGCCCATGGCAGGGGGGTTGGACTAGATGACCTTTAGAGGTCCCTTCCAACCCAAACTATTCTATGATTCTATCCTTTCCACCCCCGAGTCACAGTTACAAGCTGTAAACTGATTAAATGTGAATTAAACTTAATTTGTACCTCAGCTTTTTCTAAAGTGGCAGCTGCCCGCAGTGCATGGATTTTGTCCCACAGGACTTTCCTGGCTGTGAGGAGCAGCCCCAGGGAAGCCTTCCTTCCCCAGGCACTGCGAGGGCCCAGGCCACACAAGGCAGCCTCCCCCGGGCCCCCCACTACAGCTCCGTGCAGGGTGAAAGGGTGCTGCCAGGGCAGGGCCGCTCAGGCCTGCTGAGGCTTGTTCTGTGTCCTCAGGGCCCTGACAGACTTGGCACAAGTAAAAAAAAGTAGTTAGTGTAAGGTTAAACTATTCCTAACCACACAAGGAGTTGACCCCTTCGAGTTGGAGAGTTCCAGGGAAATGTCAACCATTCGGAGGTGAAGCACCTTCAGGATCTGGTAACAAATCCTCACGTCTTTCACCTCTCCGTAACTGGGTGGTAGGGTTAAAATTCATTAAGCATATTTGAAATTCAGTATGAAAACGTGCTGGAGATTCTATAACTCACAATAAACAGGGATTACACTGAACTTTTCCTTCCTTAAGAAGAATCTTTCAGAACAGAGTAGGTGGAAGATATATTTTCCTGTGTGAAGGGTTTTGTTGTTTTTTTTTTCCTCTAGATACAACTATAATTTCATGTTGAACATGAAACAATTTCATCTAAAAGTTTTGTCCTACAGAAACATTTAAGCAACTTCATGTATTTTAGGCAGAGAAGAAGTTCTGGCCAGTCCTGCAATTCAGATGAATCATAAACTATGTCTGCATGGGAAATATATGAACTAAATGAAGTAGTACACAAAAATACAAAATTAAAATAAGCCAATATACAAGCCAAGGACTACAATTAGCATTTTGCTAATAATACTAATTAGACACCTTGTAATTAACTAGAACTCAAGTTAATTTGAAACATAGGTAATAAACCAAAGATGTAAAATGGAAAAAAGAAATCCAAGCCTCATGAATATTCCACAGTAATAATTTAATTCACGTGTGATAATTGCACGTCACATCATTCAATTTTAAATATTCTTCATTGACAAAGATTTTAAAAACATCTTTTGACTGAGAGATAAAGCTCGAGCATTCCCGTTACAGACAATACCCGAAGAAGCCATCAGCTCATCGATTCACTTTCATAAGTCACCATTAGACAACACGTCCAGAGACAGTCAGATCAAATACTCAAGCTGTGGTAGATCCCTATGGAGAGGATACTGCCCTCAGCCACACATTCCTGCCATTCCCTTTCCCTCTCTGTGCTATCATTGACTGTGCCCTTATTTCCACTGCTTTTACTTTGCCCAAAGGGTCTCCCTCCCATTCCTGTGGAAAAACCCACACTCTGAGGATGCTAGATATATTTACGAAGAAAAACAAACAAAGAAAAGTGAAAAAAGATAGCAAAAATGCTGATGTGTTCTAAGAATAAGTTTCTTAACTAATCAACACAAAGGTCTAAAGCAGAACGGCCACTAGCAAGACTAACTTCATAAGGTGTTCAAGCAATTTTTGCAGTTACTACAGTTATATAAAACTGTAAAATCAAGATTACACACCACAGTACCTGTAGAAAATAGACTGCTATATAGTCAATTTTTGATTTTACACATAATCAGAAACCCTGAAAGACAAAACCATACCAATTTCAGCAACAATATTCCTATGTTCCAAAGGAAAGGTAATAAGATATCAAAGACTAGCGAAGACAGCAGTGTTCTTTACTTCCCCCCACCCCCCCTGCCCGAGTGCTACAATTGTTCTAAACTTTACAAACCCACCAGAGCATTCACAGGTGAATGCATCTTTAAGTATTCAGAAATACAGGAAACCCTGCATCAGGTGGTTTATTCAGATTTATTTGAGATTCAGTTAAGGTTATGTTGCAAGCATGGTGTATAGTTGTTGGGTTTAGGTTTTTTGTTTGCCTTTTTTTTTTTTTTACCCAAACACAATCCTGCTAATACACATAAAAGAAATGAAAAGATGATTCTTTAAGCATTTTACACAAGCACATAGCTAGTATTAAAGAATTAAGGCTGTGCCAGGCAGGTCAGTGAAAGCTTTATGAGAGATCCCACCCATCACACAGAACCCCCGACTAGCAGGCAGACATCTGAGTGTGCAAATGCCAGTGAGAGCAGCTAGTGTGACAGCCCAGGAAGAAATTAAGAAAAAGCAGGAGAAGGGACAAAAAAACCCCTAGAAAATAAAAATAAGCCGGAAATAAAGACAAGTGAGCATTCATCCCTATGAAATAAAACTGCTGCTCCGGTGTTGCATGATAGATAGTACAGGACCTCTTTTCACAGCAGAAAATCCCTCAGCCAAGAACCTGTTTTGGATTATGGTACCTGAATTTTATCTGAATCTGATCTGCTATGCTAAATCCCTTGAAGTATACAAGCATTAATTAAAAAACTGTCTGTAGATCTCTCCAGTAAATTAAGAGGTCTGACCTCTAGAAATCTGACATAAGAGCAAAGTTCAGCATCCTGCCTTTGCTATCAAGGTACTGCATATACAGGGAGGCGTTAAACTTGATCCAAAACAGCCACTGAATAAACACTATTTAATAACACAGAGATATATTCCTACAATGTAGCATCAAATTCCCAGACTTTTTCTTCTCCTAAAGCAGTGCTTCAAAGACTGCAGCTCAGCCTTTTTTTTCATATCTCTCTCTCCCCCTCTGGTTGCATGAATCTTGAATTATTCTTGAATTATTTTCTGCATACTGGCACAACTGGCAAACGCCTCAAGTCAATCTTTATGGTTTTCACCTGAATCACAGAAAAAGGTGAGCCAACTCAGGCCAAAGGTACATTTGAACCCAACTTGCCCATTTTCTGACAGAAGCTCTTCGGGACACCCCCACACGAAGGTAAGGCATGCCCCTACCCCCTGAATTTTGTAACAACCCAATCTTGTTTGTGCATACAAGATGATCTGTGTGAATGTCTTACTGAATCAGGTTTTGAAGGAGATTAAGTTGGAGAAATGCCTCATTTCTTTATACCTGCTCTGAATTGTTCATTTAATTCTAGGAGCCAATTTGCTCAAATAAGAGGAGTTTTAGGCACAAACATTGGCTTTCCCTGTGTTCCAGTTTTCTGAAGAGACAGACACCTGCAAGTTTTAAAAGGCAACTGAGTAAGGCATTGCTTGGATAACTCCACTCTGCACCCACCCTGTTTCAGGCTCATCAGTGCTTTCCTAGATTTAGCTTTTGTTTTCCTTCCATACAATAGAGTGAGATACTCTGGTATAAAATGAGTAACTGTCTAGTCACAGATGGTACATCTGAAGTCACCTTACAAGCATTAAAACGTATAGAAATAGGTTACTTAAAAGGTGACTACTATCAAGATATTTTGAAATGCACAAGTCAGGATAGATCACCTAGAAGCTACCTATAATACCATTTAGTTTCATGGTAAACTTCAGATTTCCACTGAATTCTGAAGAGTGCAAGTGAAAGGTTTTAGTTTTGTAGACATGATATCTGTATTTCATTTATGGAGGTTACGACTTGCATTCAAATTACTGAATCTGTTTCAGGCTAAGACCACTTGTAAACCGAGTATGCTAATTGTTTCTTAGTTTCAGAAATGAGCAGGCCCTCAGACATAAAATCAGGGTACTTCTACATTGGCTTGACAGTCATTGCAAACTAATCTGCTTTTCCACAGGCTTTATTACATTTTGTTCTGAAGACAGAGTTTCCTTTTCTCTTATTGCAATCTATTTTAGTACCAATTTCTTTTGTCGCAGGGAAAGACAAGAGATATATTATTTAAGTGTTCAGCATTTTATAATGCAAGACCAACATTCTAACTATCACTGTGATGTTTTCCTTGCTTATGGCGCAATGTAAACCGTGACAACAAATAAAATTGAGGTGATTAAATAGAATTAATATTATGACTAATTCACAGTTCAGTGCTTATGGCAGTGGCTTAATCAGTGCTTTTTATTTATCATCATCAGGCTTAGCTATAACAAATTCAGTTATAATAACAAAAAGGATCTAGAACTGGCACTTTAATCAGAACACAGATGTGCAGTATGGCACACTATATATTAATAAACAAGAAAGCGCAGAACTTCCTCAAAAACATGCACTAGCCCAGCCATTCAACCCTACACAACTACTGTTTATAACTGTGTTCCACCATTTCAGGTCTTACACATTTCTCTAAGACTCAGTTTCTATATTAGGTACAAGTTGTTCTTCATTGTTATTTTATGCTCTTTATTTCAAGTTTTGGTCTGCTCTGGTCTGAACAGACACTATATCTGCATAGCAGCTAATAGACCAAAACTGCAACTCTGTAAACGAGATAATTATAATTTGAGGTAATGGCTTCTCTTCGCAAAGATAAAGCATAGGTAATCCTCTCACCTCTATAGAGTGCAGACTGTAAACAAGAAATTGCAGTGGAGTATTTCCTTGTTGCAAAAATTGATACCAGATACTACACAGTGAATGCCTCTGATGAAAACCAAAAGGTTGGAATATACTGAATCCTTCCTGGATGAGAGGAAAACCAAGTAATTAATCATCTTCATACAACTTCTTTACCCCATCTCTCAAGGTGCGACGTGTTTTACTTGTCTATACCTAGAAGTAAAGAAAAGCTATAAAAGAGTTGCCACTTGGAGTTAATTTTTTTTTTTTTTTTTTGGACAGCAAGTTAAAACAGGATCTAGTGTCTCTTCCCATAGCTTCATTAATTTGGAATGCCAGTAACAGCCAAAAAAATCAGTAGAATGTTGCATTATAAATACACAGAACTCTAATATACACTAATAAGAGTGCTATTTTACACATCAGTGTTATGGTACCTTCCTTTTAATTCATACCAATATTCTTCTATTAATTCCTCCTGAACAGTTTCTCAATTGTCAATACAAGGTCATAAGTTTTTCCTCTCATACAATTTCTACAAGTTTGCACGCTGCTGAACACCAAACAAATGTTCTCAAGTTATTGAGCATTTTGACAATACATTTAGATCTGAAAAAAAACCTTAAAAATTTAAACAAGATGAAATAAAGAACATATACTTTCTGATTCTTGAGCTCTCACCTGCTACATTCTTCCAAGCTTCCTCAGGTGCAAAAATACTTTTGAAAAGAAGTTTTATTCTCTAGAGCTTTGGTGCTACCCCCACATAGGCTAGAGATATATATTTATGCATGATAATTATTCACAAGCATTTAATTACACTGTGCAAATATCCACGTACTGCATTGGACAAACTCCCATCAGGTATAACTCCTTTGAGATAAAGAGTCACACAAGCACAGAACACAATCCTATTACAAATGGGAAAAAGAAGATTGCAGCTTCGCAGTAATCATTTTACTGTATTATAGAAAGTGTTTTTTAGTCCAATATCTAAAAGGAATAGCTCTGGACTGGGATTTGAAAAAACAGGCTTCTGTCCAGAGCTCTCACTTGCCTACTGAGTAGCTTTGGGAACAATACTTTCTTTCTTTGCCCACCAGTTTCTAAATCCATAATATATTAATTTCCTTCATATTTCCTCAGAGCTATTGAGAAGTCCTCACTTTTAAATTTAGCATAACCCATAATTTAGTATAAATTTAACAATATTAACAACATTGATTTAAAAATAAAAATTATTACAGAAATGAAGAAGTGAAGTAGTCCCACTGGCTCTTGTTATAGAATTATGTTTTCCACTGAAATCAGAAGAAGGATTTCTTCTCTACTCAGATCTTAAAAATAATAAAAATAAAATAAGAAGAATTCCTGAACTAGTATTGTCTGTCAGTATTACAAACAAACAACATAAAATATCATCAGCTCTGTACTTTAATTTTATTTCTCTTCAGCAGACTTAAAGACTGTATTTCCTATTACACTAGGCGAAACCACTTGATTTTAAGCCCAGAAAAACAAATTGTTGTCTTTTACAATCATGGTTTGCAGTTGACTTCTCATCCTTAATGTAAGTATAATCTATCAATTCATGCATTGTCACTTTTGTCTAATTATGCATGTGTTGGTAGGTCTCCACGCATCCACTATTTTAAAACATTTCCTTGAAAAGCTAACTCAAGGGGGGAGGGGGAACAACAAAAAACCGCAACAATGAAAAAAACCATCCAACCCTTAACAGCTCCTTTATAGCTGTTTTATGTTTTTCATGATAGCAATCCCTGTTATCTCAAATTGATATGCATATGCCAACTATATTCAGCCTTGCCTCATTTGTTATAAAAGCAATGACCTTTCAAACTCTTTCCTAGTCTTCCTTTAAAAGAAATAACCACGAACAAACATGTGAGTGCCAGTGAAGTGGAAAATTAGCCTTTTGAAACAAGTAAACCATCCTCCCTGCCATATTAAGAAAACCGTGAGACTGAACAACAGCAAGAAGCATGCTGAACCATGTAAGGCTGATTTTACTGTGCATGCTCCAAAAAAGTCCTTGACATTGCTAATGTTTGTCTTGCATACAGGTCCCGGAGCCAAACCTCCATCTGGAAGAGATTTGAACTACCATCCAGAGGCATTTCAGGATCTGAACCAAAAGGTTTACAGCATTACAATCCAGTTAATTCTATTGCTCCTAATTCCAGCTGGACTTAAAGTCTTATCTCTGCACTTCAGGCCTTCAGATACAGCCTATCACGGTAACACCAGTTCCCAGAGAATTCAACTCCATGACCCAAGTGAGATTAAATCCCTCCAGATAGCTCAAGTAAATGGCTCATAACTCGTTTCTGTCACTTTCGCTAATGCCTTTGTACCGTGAAAGAAACCAACAAAGGTGTAAATACCTAGAAATTATTAACTGCACTTTTTCCCTTGACTCCTATCAGTGATTCCAGTTGCCTGGTTCCTGCTGAGAACATCACAGATATTTACTGGCTGAACTTTCTCTTTAAATACTGTGCTAATCAGCTACCGAATATTTGTACTCTATCAACCTGAGTGCTGTTATTTTTGGTGAAACACACAAACAGACACAGAGATATAAATAAATAGAGAAATATTGAGGGGAAGAGGAGATACAAATTTCTGTTAGTTGTACTTAAACTCCCTCAAGTCAGGTAATTCCACAGCACATCTCGTGTTAAGTAGTTTCACCCAAAAGAAAGCAGACGTAAGCTGAAAGGGAGTATTTCAAGTGTACTCATCATGATATATTTAGTTTCTACTCATCAGGACACTTATTTTAATGAACTGAAGATATGATTCCCAAATATTCCTTTAGGACAAATGGAAGAAAAAGGAAATACCGTCTTAAAATATTATAGATTAATAATGAGAAATTCCTGTGCAAATCAAAGCCCAAACCAAGAAATACAGCACTGTCTTGGGAAATACTCTTAGAGATTGCTATTGTCAAAGATAGAGTTTTGTTTAATTTTTGCTTTGGGTTTTTCTTTTGTTTGGTTTTGTTTTCCCAGGGAAGGGAGAAGTTTGGAGGGAAACAAGAGGAAGGGAACAAGGAAGGGTGTAAGTAAACAGAATGATTTCCTAAAGTAGTCTCCAGCATTAGAAGGAATCTCTTCCAACAGGAAATTTTTAAAGATCTAGGTAGGAAAAAAAAAGAAGAAACATTTAAGTGCTCTGGATTTGGTAATTCCAGTCTGCTAGAGTTCTCTGTCCAGAGGACTGCAGAGAGACAGGTAAGACAAAGAAAATCACCTACCAGAAACATGCCTCTTTTCTTTCCAGCATAAGAAATAGACCCTAAAAAGCCTTTGGGTGTGGCAGATGTCCACCTTCAAACTGTCATTGCACAACACTGGTAGAGTTCTCCCTCAGTGCTTCTATGAGGAGTTTCTCTGCAAGACTGTGGTGGAACAAAACATGAGCAGCGTCATGTAAATAGGTGAGCAGGATCATCACTAACGGTTTGTATCTCAGATGAAGCTGAGTTCCCAAATCAGAAGGGTGACTGCCAGCTGGGGGCACTGGGTCAGTGCCAGGGCAGTTGGTGATTCCTAGGTGAGGGCTGAGATGAGGCACAGCTGCAGGACAAAGTGTAGGCCCTGTGTGCTGGGACAGCACCTGGACTCAGTTGCAAACTAGGCAGAAGAGGTGGTTTAGGCTAATCCAGGGAAAGACGGAGCCAATCCAGAGCTGGGAATAGGAGCTCTGGTCTCTGCAAATGCCAATGGCTATACTTAGGTCACAGCCTTTCCGGTAGGGAATAGGGAACATGGGCAATGTACTGAGGTTAGTCAAATCTATATTTTGTAACCAGATACTGTGGGTTACTAACATTACTGCTGGGAAGACGCACAGGCAAATTCTTTTCTGGTGGTATGTCCAGACAACACTATGCCCTCAACCGCTCTCAGGGTGCTCCCACCTAAATGGGCTAAGGCAGTAATCTGAAAATTACTCAGAATTAAAAAATGCCGAGGAAACACTTTCTGTTAACAGTTAAAGTAGTCATGGAAGCTGAAACTCTTTGTTTATGGCTCATTTAGGGACCTGTAAGTAGAAAAGGACATTGTGCCTCTGCAACCCCAATAAAGTTAGATCAGCAGGGGTAGTCAGCAAAAGGGAAATGACTCAGTGTCAATGAGGCAAGTGACTCGTACTTGGTTTTAATACAACTAAAAGATGAAAAAACCTAGCCAGTACAGCTCAATTAGTTTACTGATTGTAAGATTGTGACCGTATACTAAAACACAGAACACCTTGGTAATCTTCTGTGTGGCACAGCATAGTAAAGGTACAAAACTGACCCCCATGTTTAATAATCTCTATATTATAACTCATGGGAGATAGATCCAAAGAAAACTCTGTACATCCATCAGCATCCCACATATTTTGTTTTACTTGAAGCAAGCTTTGTAACTCTGAACAAGGTAAATTACATGATGTATTAACCCAGCTGAGGGTGTGTGTTTATTGGACTTCAGTAATACTTATGCAAACTAGCAACTTCGTTTGGTGTTTATCCAAAGTACTGAAACTACAACGCACATTTTATTTCTACTCCCTGTTTACCCTGTTTAAGTGCACAACTTTTAACCAACGAGCAAGGCAATATTTTTTCCTATATTACCACCAATTATCGATCTTGAGACAAAGGTTCAGATTTTTAAAGTTTTTTAGACATTGCACCACTCAGTTTTGGAAGGGTTATGCAACTAAGATGGCAAAGACCCAATTATTACCCCAATACCCCAATACCCCAATACCATTTCATTCTCTTACACTGCTTTATTCTCTTTAAAAGCTTGTTTGTTTGGTAGTTGTACACTAATGATCTTTAATAATTTTCTCTCTACTGTTAATGCTGGTCTTTTGAAAAAAGGAATTTACTTTTCTTTTTTTTTTTTTAATCTTCCAAATTTTTTCCAATCCCAATCACTCTCCCACTACTATGTGTTGGGAAACATAGTGCTATCTTCTTGTCTGCTCCTAAACCAGCAGAAGATGGCTGGGTGCAGCACCTGCTCTCTTTCTTCTGAACAGAGGCATAGCATGCTCATTTAAATCTGTAAACCAAACACCCAGCTGCTTTCAATGCCAAAACTCCGATCCAGAAGCTCATCATGAGCTTAAGTCCACATCTGGCACCGAACAGTGCAATGTCTGAGTACTGAAGCAAGATATGTTGAGAACAGGGTTTCACAGATGAATTTTTATGGATATCAGCACTGAAGGGTATTGTCTATAGGCATGTGTGGAGGGGAGAGTTATTTGGGGAAAAGAGAATTTCATTCGTGTGATAAACTGAATTTTTGGCATTTATTTCCCACAATGCTAACTTAAGCATTCCGTCTCCTGATACTTAGCCCATGCCCTTTTCTGGCTTTGTATCAAACATTGTTAAAGGCTGTTGATTCTCAAAAGAGTCTTTGAAGTGGCTATCTTCTAAAGAGCAGGCAAGGATATTCTTCGTAACCTTTAAGAAGTAAATAGAGGGGGGTGATGATCATGCATAGAGTGAAAAACATAGCTGCAGATTGACAGAAAGTAATGCTTAAGCAAGTTGTAAGAAATTGTATTTATTTATGATAATCCTACCTTGACAAAACAAATACTAGGGATAATACCAAAGTTTTAGGTATTGTTTGAAACAACTCTTCCTGTTAAATCTGAAATAGCGGAGGCATGGGCAGTTTTGAATGTAACTTTGCTATTGGTTATACTGTATGCAGATATAAATGGTACAAATAAAAGCATCTCTCCTCCTGTTTATTTTAACAGAGAGAGCTCTAAGAAATAACTGTAGACATAATGTTGACTTTACAGCAAAGGAGACATTACATTCTAATGAAAAATCTGCCATGAATCATTCATAATTTGCTCAATAATAATTTACACATGGCTGCACTTTATTGTGTTGAACAGAATGTAATCAGGCTTGATGACCTTTAAGTCCTCTTTTAAGTTAGGTACCTAAAAATGTGATCTGCACTCAGCAAGGTCTTAGAATTGCATTTTGTACAGGGCTTTGAAATAAAAAGCTCTGCAAAGACACAATTCATATCCAATCTGTGGATTGGCAGTACGTTTTAACATATATTCTCAGCTTTGTGCGTAACTGATTTTTATTTTGTTCATGTCAAATTGCAATGTATTGTATTAGTGATTAAGGAGATGGTGCAGTCTGGAGCCAGAAATGACAGAGAGAAGAACACAAAATGTTTCTCTAAGAAAAAGATCTTCATAATAGCAAAAATAATAAGAAGTATATCAACCATATATGAGCTGTTTTGTAGGATACATTAGCAATATACCAGTTTCATTTCTAGAAAAAGATATTTTGGGATAAAGTATGTTCTGCTGTGGAAAATTGCAAGCTCTCTAGAAAGTGAACAGTGATGCTCCTATCTATCTGTGCTGTCAAAGAGAGCAGAGATCCTGATACTTTTTTTTGTAACAGCCATGGACTGTAATATGCAACTAGAAAAGAGTAAAATTAAACTCACTGTACTTCTTTTGGATAGGGCATAATCTTAAGCATTGGTATAGTTAGTATCACTGCCAGCTTTGCTAAAAGCGAAAGACAAAAAATACAAATCTCCAAATTTAATTTTTCTCATCAGAAGCTTTTTCCTAGGATACCTTAATCGTCCTTCTATGAAGGCCCTCTATTTCTTTGCTTCCTATCTGAGATAAAGTCTAATGGGGCTGAACTCAGCTTTCCTCTTCCCCTCTGAAAGCTTAATTCCTTCCCTGCCATGCCACAGCAATATGTTCTGACTTGGTTAAGCAGCTGGACTGCTGCGACAGCAGGTTGCTGAGCCAGTGTGACCTCTCACAGGAATTCTCCAGCCGTTTCGCTATTGATATTAAATATATACACCTGCTCAAATAAAGAGGTACTGTCATGGCATTATGGAGGTGTAACTTAAGGCTCAAGAGAAATAGGATGTGTACTTGTTTTGTGCATAATAATTATTAACAACAAAATAAATTCACCGTGGTCCCCTACCTTCCCCCATGAGGAGCCATATAGATCTAGGTGAAAGAGGGAAACACAGCTTTGCTCAAGACCATTCCTGTTGTCCAAGGCATACTAGGATCCGCTTCTTGCTTATTTCAATGCTGTTTTATGTGCATTATACTCTTAACTAATATAAGTGTATTGGCCATCTACAACTTGAAAGATGATAGTGCTACCCTGGCATTTGGTGTATTCATCAATTTGGCTTATAGTATTTTGGCATGCAATTGCATGCAAGAAAACCCAAACTTTACATCCCTTTTTAATTTTGTTCAAACTATTGTCATTAATTAAAAGGCTAGAATTTTGTCATCTTTAATAAAAAACCAAGGATCATCAAATGAAAATGTAAGCTAGATAGCAAAGTAAAAATGGAAATCATTCATAGGTAATAAAATTTCAGGGTTCCTTTTAAGATACAACATATAATATAAAGGTTATAAAATAAAGGTTCTTTCAGCCTTAACTAGATGCTCAATAATACAGTTGTAATAATTTGATAAGTCTGATTTCAGATGAGTATTCCCAGCATTCTCCAGAAGAGCAAATCCAGAAAGCAAACTTCTCTTTTAGCCTGCAGTTTCGCTTATTCATCCTTAGGCCAGAGAAAATGCTAATTATTGGTTATATTTTAAAGTTCAACTGACATGTAAAGATCTAATTCTGACCCACACAAACATACTATTTATTCAGTTTTGAAATTATTTCTATTTCCAGATTTCTTGCCTGTTCCTGTGTACTTCTGCCATCAGATACATATTGTGGACCTAATCTCTATACTTGGCATCGTGGCCAAGGGAATTTGTATAGTCTAGAAACAGTAACTCTTCCCATCAGCCATGCACCTATATGTTGATAATGCCACTCTGTTCTCATTACTCCCTTTATTATGCCTTATTTAAAATGCCTTTATTATGATTCAAATACTTGTTTCTTATTTACTTTATGACCATGTGCTAAAGACATGTCAACACTGTAAGACCTTTTATTATGAATCAGATTTTCCCTGACCTCATATATCCTGAAAATGTACAAATATTTAGTATGAGCAGTTGTTTTAATGAAAAAGAACTCTTCAATAATTTTTATATCAAAACCAGGAGAGAAAACACAGGTTTCTTCCATCTGAGTATCAGTAAGGAATAGGTTCACCTCACCTAAATGTTAACATTTATCACATAGATACCCGTGTTTGAGTTAACTCTACATTCTCTTTATTGGTAAAAAGGAATAGACAATTTCAGGACACAATTCATCTGACCTGTTCTAGACATCTACTTGAGAACAAGATGAGTCCAACTCTGAAACTATGTATTTTTCTCCATTATAAAGGGAACTTAGGAAGTCTCACTCAGACATAAATGTCTATATTTGGTTAAATAAATACCACTGTAGGTGTCTCTGGACCAGACTTTCACAGATATTATGTTGCTTGTATGCTCAGCATTGAGATGTTCATGTGATTCATGAGACTCTCATTTAAAAGTGTCATAGGTGAATAGGAGCCTGAGTGTCAGTGGAACTGTGATTTACTGGTGCCTCACAATTTCCACCCATGCTTCCCTCCAGCATGCAAACAAAGCCAAAATTATCTCTTGAACCCCTTGAAATACTTTATTTTGTAATTTATAATTATATCCTCCAGTTAGCTATCTTGTATGAGATTCTTTGCAGAAATTACTTAAGGGTACTTTTTTTGTATATATAATTTGGATTTATGTTACTCTTGAAGTAAAGATTTACAACCTATTTAAATTACAACCTAAAGCTACCCCAATACTGTGTCTAAAAACATTTATGTCACACATTCTCATACTAGAGGAGAATGTGGGATGACTAGAGTAAGAATCCCAAATGGAATGTTTCTGGATCTTGCTGGTCCCGTTATGGAGCAATGGACAGGATTGTAAGGCAAAACTTCTAATTTCTACACCCAACTTTAGAGCTGATGTTCTCTCTGATACTTGGCAAATTTCTTAGTCTGAAACTCATTTTCAGAATCCTGACTTTCCGGGTTGCTTTATACTACAAAACAAGCTAATTACAGGTAGATATTCAATAATAATTGTGATTACCTGGCTCCATAAAACAGACTTTGGATATTGAACACTAAGAATCTACATATATATTTACTTATCTTAATAAAAAGGATCTGATTTTGCAGGAGGTGAGCAGATACTCTGCAAAACTCAATCCCATTTTCCATTTGTTTACATATCTAGAAATTTAGTTGCGACCTGCCAATTTTTGGCTTTCCTCTCCCACATTAAAATTCCTTAAGACTATAAATAATACTAATTACTACTAAGAAGTGGAAGGGTTTTTATCAATTCATGTTTCCTCTATGTTTTAAGTTACTTGAGTGGAAGAAAAATAGTCCACCTGCAAAGAATTATTACTACTAGAACTGTCCTGCAAGTAAGGTGGAATAAAGCCATTTCACAGTAACATGTGCCCTGAAATGGCCCTCATTCAGCAAGGTATTCAAGTGAATGCTTAAGATTTACATATAGTCCCATTGACCAGGGCAACTATATGCTGAAACTTGAATATAATTTAAAATGGATATACGTAAAGAAAAAATCAAACCACTGTCTGTGGCTGCATTTCCCCAGTCTCATTCTAATTTAACTTCTGACTAAAACTGTAAGCTAAAAATGCAGAATCCAGAATCTTAGTTTCTGGAAATAAGCAAACAATATTTCATAAACTTCTGTTTCATAAGATTGAAATGTCAATTATTCAATGAGGCTTCTAGTAATACATTCCAAAAATTAATCTGTTAAGACTATATCTATCTAGTTTTTCTAATGAAAAAATAATTAGACAAACAAAGAAGCAAACATATTAGATTAAAAAGATGAAGCTAATATAGTCTTGAGAATAAGGTTTGTGATCATATTACCACTTTTCAGTTTTCCCCCTCCTGCATTGCCAACCTCCCTTTTATTTGATAGAATAAGTTTCTGGTTTAGTCATCCAGGGGCATTTATAATATCTAAAATATTCACAGCAATAAAAATAATAGTAAAATTTTTTACAAATTAGAAAAACAAAACAAGCCTCAGTAGAATAATAAAAAAAGTAATACCTACGACACTCACACTGAACCATTTAACTACCCACAGCTTCTCACACAAGCTCACCACTGATACAAGAAATACACAGGGACTAGGTCAACAGGTAGTGATGCCTCACAAAGGAACTCCTGGCAGTCTTCAAGAAAAAGGAACTGTTACCTATGGCAAGGAATGGCCTTCACGTTTGTCGTAGTTTAACCTCAGCTGGCAACTAAGCACCACGCAGCTGCTCGCTCACTCTCCCCCACCCCCGGTGGGATGGGGGAGAGAATCGGAAGAGTAAAAGTGAGAAAACTCATGGGTTGAGATAAAGACAGTTTAATAATTGAAATAAAATATAGTAAAATAGTAATAATAATAATAATAGAAGAATATACAAAGCAAGTGATGCACAATGCAGTTGCTCACCACCCGCCAACTGATGCCCAGCCAGTCCCCGAGCAGCGGCCCCCCCGGCCAGCTTTCCCCCAGTTTATGTACTGAGCATGGCATCACATAGTATGGAATGTCCCTGTGGCCAGTTTGGGTCAGCTGTCCTGGCTGTGCCCCCTCCCAGCTTCTCCCTGGCAGGGCACGAGAAGCTGAAAAGTCCTTGATTTAGTGTAAGCACTGCTTAGCAACAACTAAAACATCGGTGTGTTATCAACATTATTCTCATCCTAAATCCAAACCACAGCACTGTACCAGCTACTGGGAAGAAAATTAACTCTATCCCAGCCGAAACCAGGACAATGTTTTAAATGTACTGGCTTCAACAGTATTACAGTATATTTACAGATATATAGTCGAGACCAGAATCTTGTTCTTGGTTAATGATTTGTAATCTGTCACAAAGTGAGATTTTGCAAACATTGAACATGGAAAGCAGTCCTTTCTTAACAAGATGTATATAACCACGAGATGCTACAATTGACCATAAGTTTAAGAAATCATCCTTAACATTACTAAAATGGGTAATATTATGTCAAAACAATGGGTTACTGTGTATCAAAGATAAACCCATATTTCATTTTGGTTTTTCAAGAAGGTAATTAGTTTAGATCTGTAACTCCATAGTTCTCAAAATAATATCTACAAAACCATTGACAATCCTTTGCTCTGCCAACTGGTATATTAACGCTAATGCAAGTCATTCTTTATATAACCAGTGTTATCTTTAAAAACCTTAACCCAGCAACTCAAGCACAAGGTTAACTTTCAAACATAAAAACACTCGCCATTGAAATAATGAGCTTTGCTGCACCTGGGCTTGAGCCAATTATGTTTCATGAGTCTTATTCACACTCCTGAACTTACATAGCTGTTGCACATTTCAGGATATCACTGATAGAAGAAATATGCACAGTAAGCCACGTTGTGGATCCTAACATTCACAGCATTGTGCTTTCAATCATTTCTCTGAACCTGTGAGGGATGCTAGCTCACTGAAGGGAATGAGAAGTCCATGTAGCTAAAATGTGAGATGAATTTCTGATATATGTAACAAAGTAAATAGAATCTGAAGTAAAACAATGAGTTATGATGAGTTATAAAGCAGTGTCAACAGTGAACAGAATCTGATCTGCAATGCGCTGGAGTATTTTGTCAAAAGATCAAAATCTGACCCAACAAATTTATTCTGCATTCGTGTGGTCTACTGTTTCTGGTTTTCTCCCCTAGTAAGTTCTTTTGCTTTTATTTATAACAATTTATCTCAGAATGCTTTCATTAATCCTTTAATATTTATGTTTTCTACGGATAATAACTGAGAGTCATAGCAGAGGCTAATCCGAAATTAGTTCCATTTTTATGTTTGTTTTATCTGTAATTGTATTGTAATAGCTTTATACTTGGCCATGAGAGTAATTAAAATAAGGCTGAAGTATCCTATAACATAGAGACTTCCACCTAACCAGTATTTTTAGCAAAAATATTTGTGTAGCTTCTCAGATACTATGATAAGGAATGTCAAGAATAAAACAAAGAGGGACTTAAACTAAGCAACTAATTAAAACAAGCATGTTGACAACCAATGTTGCTGAGATCTCAGGGTAAGAAACATGGTTTAATGGAGACAGTTTGAAATCCACAGAAGAAATGTACCGCCACACGCAGTGTTATTTGCTTATTACACAGATGAAATGTGTTTCCAAAAATGTCTGCGTATGACCATACATTTATATTTTTCCCTCATAAATCACAAGGATTCCTTCCTATTTATTTCCTTTAAATTATTTTCTTGCTGAAATAAAAACATAAGACAGCAGAGGGACCAAATGAATTACAGTCAGGTCTCTGCAACTGCAAATCTCCATAAAAAGTTGTCAAATTCAAAGCTGTCTATAAAATGTCTACTTGACACATTATCAGACCATGACCACAAAATATCTTTTGTGTCCTAAAACGAGCTTAAGATGTGCAGCGAAAAAAAAGAAAAAGAAGGGAAGGGAAGGGAAGGGAAGGGAAGGGAAGGGAAGGGAAGGGAAGGGAAGGGAAGGGGAGGGGAGGGGAGGGGAGGGGAGGGGAGGGGAGGGGAAGGGAGGGGAAGGGAGGGGAAGGGAGGGGAGGGGAGGGGAGGGGAGGGGAGGGGAAGGGAAGGGAAGGGAAGGGAAGGGAAGGGAAGGGAAGGGAAGGGAAGGGAAGGGAAGGGAAGGGAAGGGAAGGGAAGGGAAGGGAAGGGAAGGGAAGGGAAGGGAAGGGAAGGGAAGGGAAGGGAAGGGAAGGGAAGGGAAGGGAAGGGAAGGGAAGGGAAGGGAAGGGAAGGGAAGGGAAGGGAAGGGAAGGGAAGGGAAGGGAAGGGAAGGGAAGGGAAGGGAAGGAAGGGAAGGGAAGGGAAGGGAAGGAAAGGAAAGGAAAGAAAGGAAAGGAAAGGAAAGGAAAGGAAAGGAAAGGAAAGGAAAGGAAAGGAAAGGAAAAGGAAAGGGAAAGGAAGGAAAGGAAAGGAAAGGAAAGGAAAGGAAAGGAAAGGAAAGGAAAGGAACAACTGTATTGTTAAACAGGGGCTGGCAATTAGTTTAACTCCAAGCACATGAGCGGGATATACCACATAGGCAAAGTGAGAGATTTTATTGTAACAAAAAGCAACTGCATACATTTTTTATCTAGCTGTGGCTTTTTCCATTACTTCTGAAGAGGAGGAAAAACTCAACCCCAACAATTCAAGCCAAATTGTGTGCCTAGGTACTGAAGTATCCTTCCAGGCCCTTGTAAATCATTAGCAGAAACCCTGAAAGCACTGTATTAATAAAACCCAATATGCTGCAAAGAAAAAAATAATAATTCCATCTTCTTCATAACCCTTGGAAATGCCTGCACAATCACAGAAGTGCTGAAGTGGGAAGCAACCTCTAAAGATAGTCTAGTCCAAGCCCCCTGCTCTAAGCAGGATCAGCTGGAGCCTGTTGCCCAGGACGGTGTCCAGTTGGGTTTTGACTATCCCCAAGGATGGAGACTCCACAACCTCTCTGGGCAACCTGTTTCAAAGTTCAACCACTCCACAAAAAAAAAAACACCAAAAAAACGTGCTCATGCTGTCACTGGACACCACTGAAAAGAGCATGCCTCCGTCTTCTTCATTCCCTCCCATCAGGTGTTTACACACACATTACTTGTATGCTAAACACTAAAATTACAGTGACTTTATTACGGTATTTTCATCTTCATCTTTGTGTTCCTATCTGTTCTCTTTCTTTTTTACTATTATTTCACTCCCTTCCCATAATAATTTTTTACAGTGCCCTCCTTTTCCCACAGTTTGCTATTTGCTTCTCCCCCTTCGGTATGATTTCACTCTGACTGCCTGCCCTTCTTCTTCCCTTCCTCACCCAACAGCTTTTGTTCCACAGTCTATCAGTTTCCCCCACCAACCCTTACTTCTTTTGCTCTCCTTCTGTCTGGGATGGTCCTGTAGCAACTTTCCTTGTCTCTGTCCTCTCATCGCTTTCTCACTGCAAATGTATTCTCCCTCAAGAACAGTTCAGTGGCCTCTTCTGCACTGCCAATACCCTCCTCTCCCAAATGTCACTTTCTGCTCTCCTTTTCTCTCCCCTCAACTGAGAATACTATTTTCCACAGCTCCACAAGCTCTCATCAGTCCTTTTTAGGGACAGAACAAAGAAACGGCAGAAAGTGCATGTCAGAAACCTTTCTGTGGTAATGAGCTCTGTCATGATTAAGACTCACTTTGCAGAAGAAGGCAAAACAAATCTATAAAATAACCACATGCCTATCATCTCCCACAGAAATACAGGGCTTCCCCTCCAAAGAGGATATGCAAGGGTTTATCGGCAGGTGAGCAGCGAGGGGTCCATGGGGCTGCTTGGTGGTAGCAGCAGAGCAGTGCGAATGTGGCAGCTGGCTGGCTGTGCTGCAAAGAACTTGGCTATTTTTCAACTCCCTTTCCACATTTTATCAGAAGATGTATTGGAGATGGTGGAACAGGATGTAGATGATTCTTAGAGATATTGTTTGCTGCTCCTTCAAGTGAGGAGAAGAAATGGTCTGATACAAGGGCTAGCTCTTGCTGCGTACCACAGAAGCTGCTTTCATCCACATTTATAGGCTACCTAAGGAGTTCTGAAAGGAAAGGCTTAAGGAGGACCAGAAGACAGGCAAAAGCCCACACAGCCTTTTAGGAAACCGTTACAAAAAATAGCTAAACAATAAGAATTACATCCAAAGCACAGAGAATGACCCTATAAATAATTTCCTAACATACATAATGATGTGCTTTATGACCTCAAAATAATTGCTTTGTATATGGTGCAACAAATTTAATAAAAACACCTATTAAATGGAAAAATCCTGAAAATATGTGTTACTTAGAAACACTTTACATCAACTCTTCCTCACTTCATATTCATTTTTTAACACTTGAAACGTCATCAGTAATGTCTCAGCCCATTATACTTCTAAGGTAAAGCGTGTTCCATGCAATTTGTTACATGAAGCATATTTCAGATAAAAAACTAAAAGCTAGTAATGAACAAGAGCACTGAGCACCAGAAATTCTTATCGATTTAAAAGGAATTGTACTTGCTCAGCACCTTTGAAAAAGATGTTAGTCCAGTTTTGCATTAGTGTGCACACCAAGGCAGCACTGCACAATTTGCATGTGCACAATTATTACCTTATGCCTTTATAAAGACATTCAGTAATGTGGCACTTAGGAGCATTCAGCATGCCTTAAATTTTATAATTAACTCTTTTTTAAAAAAAAAAAAAGCAATAAAATGCAGTTGCACCAGTTTCTCTGTGTAATTGTTCCCCTGTCCCCACTGTAGTAATGAGTTTCATGCACCATTTCTCTGTCTGCTTGCAGCGCTCTGACCTACGAATCAGGCACTTCCCTATGATGGGAAAAGTCATGCCTGACAGTTCTCTACAGTAAAGGCTCTTTATTTCTCTGCACCTTAGTTTAACCATCTGCAAAAAATACAGGATAACAATTTCTATTTCACAGCATGATCACAAGAGTACACAATTTGAGTTAAGTACTGAGCAATGATTAAAAAAAAATAATATCTGGGAAGCTATTTGAGGTATTTGAAAGAAAGATGAAAAGGTCACAACAGTGTGTAAAAAATATAAGAAAAGAATATGCGTATGTCAAAGAATCATGTTTAATTTCTGCATTCCCTTCTGGTCAAGTGTCGTGGTTTAACCCCAGCCGGCAACTAAGCACCACACAGCCACTCGCTCACTCCATGCCAGTGGGATGGGGGAGAGAATCGGAAGAGTAAAAGTGAGAAAACTCATGGGTTGAGATAAAGACAGTTTAATAATTGAAATAAAATATAGTAAAATAGCAGTAGCAGTAGTAATAATAATAATAATAATAGAAGAATATACAAAGCAAGTGATGCACAATGCAATTGCTCACCACCCGCCAACTGATGCCCAGCCAGTCCCCGAGCAGCGGTCACTGCCCACCGGCCAACTCCCCCCAGTTTATGTACTGAGCATGACGTCACATGGTATGGAATGTCCCTTGGGCCAGTTTGGGTCAGCTGTCCTGGCTGTGCCCCCTCCCAGCTTCTCCCTGGCAGGGCACGAGAAGCTGAAAAGTCCTTGATTTAGTGTAAGCACTGCTTAGCAACAACTAAACCATCGGTGTGTTATCAACATTGTTCTCATCCTAAATCCAAACCACAGCACTGTACCAGCTACTAGGAAGGAAATTAACTCTATCCCAGCCAAGACCAGGACAAAACGTCAAATATAAAGAGAAAAATATATAAAAAGAAAAAATATAAAGAGAAAAAAAGCAAATCCAGTCTTTCAGTTCACATTTTAGTCTATACATCCAAAAGATATTTGTGGATGGCAAAGAAGGGTCCTTTAACGACGCAAATTGGTAAAAGATTCTCCTGGAGAGGAGGTGGTAAGTTGGTTTTAAAGAAAGATCCTTTCCGTATTAGTATTTTCAAAACACAGTATTTTTTAATGTTCATAAAACAAGTAAGTTCAGTGAGTGAGTTAGCTTAAAATCTCAAAATAGCTATAATACAGTTTAATTTTTTTAAATTAAAAAAAAAGTTTTCTGTGTATAAGCACATATAGTTTTTTCCTTATGAGCAAGATCTTACTCTGCTTGTTTACACAACCTATTCCTGATCCTGTTTTTTATCTGTGGAGTGTGGAATAAATGTCTCAGTTTAGACACGATCCACAAAGATAAAACAACTTCCTAAAACTGTGATATTCTTGAACACAGATTATAACAAATAGGAAATAGAAACTTTTCAGTAAAATATTCTGGTTCATTTAATTATGTAATTCATACTCTGTTTTGTAGAAAAACATTGTGGTTTTAAATGAGATCTGTTGTTCTTCAATTTTGTATGTATTTTTAGAGTTAAAGCTCTTTCAATGCATTCTGAAATGTATAAATTTACGCAACTTCCCAAATTCATTAATAAACAATTTAGTAAAGTACAATGGCTCATAATTCCTAAACGTGTTTCTGTAAAAATCCCAATGGAATTTTAGCATGATTTAAAATCATGCTATTGTATTACTGACAGGTGAGTATAACCTGCAATGCTTCTGAATAGAAGCTTCTCCTCACAGATAATCCCTGGACTGTCCACACAGAAGTATAGTATGCAAATTGAATATCTAAACAGTACAGAATATATGCCTTAGGGTATGTAACATGAACATGTAAATCAATCATCCTTCTCATGTTGCTCCCCAATGATGGACACAAACATTCCCACTGACTTGAACGGACTTTGGAGCAGATCCTAAATACTCCCGTGTCTTTTTTTCAAGACGCTGCAGCAATGAGGAGATAGCTAGAAATGATCGTCTTCTTTCTGTTAGACTGAAGCCCAAAGACTGCAGGCGTAATTCTTGATTCTCTGGCACGCACCCAGAGTCCACAGATTGTCCCTCAGCGCTGGTATGGGGGGCAGGGGCAGGGGCAGAGAGAGAAGAAAATCTGCATTTGATCCTCAGCCTTTAAAGAGCACCTGTCAGAATTTTGTTCCTTTTAGAAAGGCAATACAAAGACTTCTCAGGGCTGGAGCTGAAAGTGAATCGCTGTACAGTTATGGCTAGTTGCTCAAGTCATGTTTATGCAAGAATCACTTCTCTTAAAAATGCCACATGCTCATTGTTATGAGAGAAATAGCATGAAGAATATTCTTGTGTGACTTAAAAAAATGGGAAAAAATCAACACAAGTGACAGCACAAGAAATTATCTGCCTCTCTTGAGGGATTTTTGGTGTTGAAAAGGTGAAAAAAAGGACAGTGAATGAGAAAACTCGGGAATGACAATGAGATGAAGTAGGGTAGAGGTTTATTATTTCTCTCACTTATCTGTGACACAGGTAAGTCAGCCCCTCGCTGACTCTGGCAGCTTTATACAGATGATGCTTTTTAAGCATGAACTGTTCTTGAGCAGTGTCTCCAATTCATTAGGCACACATACATTTCACTATAACATCAAGCATTAGTTCCTTGTTTTTCCACCTTCCCCCCTACCACACTGCTGTAGATCAAATGGCAGTTTTTACTGACCTTTTACATCAGTAGCTTTCTCTTTGGGGGATTGAAATTGATGTTTCAGAGCACTGTCCTTGCTTTGTTATTTAGGAATATGAAGTGCCATGACTGTAGAAGATGCTGAGGTTACAGCTTGCTACACATGGCAACATTAAAACAGGCGATGTGGGCAAAGTATCGCACGGTGGTTCTTCCATCATTGATTTGCCATTTGTATTTTTCAAAACCGTAACCTCATCTATTATCAATCAACCACTTGTTTCCATACTATGTTGTTATTTTACAGTGAGGGTTAACAGAAAAGCAGGTAAATTTGCATATCTGAGGTAAAACAAAGTGTTTACTGGCAGTTAAGACGAAGAAGATGTACCAGGAATAGTATATACCTGAGAATAAATATGTTAAAGAGATGTTACGGTTATCCCAAACTGAACTTTATGGACATGGGAAATTCAGAATTACAGTTGCATTTAAGATTTCGTTTAGGCTATGTCAGTCTAAAATTACAAACTCTATGTATTGCCGTCCTGTTTTGTCACAGAATCATACTATTATGGTTACAGGATGCTCATCTTTGTGGGCCCAGTTTTTTATACAGATTTTAGATTTGGGGTTTATACTTGGGTGTACTATTTTGAGGTAATGTGAGTTAGGAAGATAAAGTAGTTTGTAGTTGTCACCCAAATTCAAAGGTCAAGGGAATGATATGATTACCCATTGCCGCTACCTTAAGTATCTGACAAATATGGAAACAAAAGGCTTTGTCTTCCCTAAAATTTTGTCTCATGCTAAATAACTAAGAAGTTAGCATGTCTTTTTCCTGATGAAGATAGAGCTATAATATCACATATTGGGAATTCACCTCTTCTGTCCTTGTTGCAGTTTAACTTTTACCTGCATTTTATGCAAAGAATTTAACATTGCTGAGTCAGACATGAAGCATGGTGGTAGAGCAGATGAGGTGTCTCACCACAGCTCCCGGGCTTCCTTCAGACTTTTGCTGAAATTTGCTGTGTGTAAACATGACCCTGTTAATTTAGATTAGGAAGTCCCCTGTTTCTGGATATAATGCTAAATGAATAGAACTTTTTTATCAGTTACAGAAACTAGTTCGCTCCAAGAACACTAGCCTGATGGATGAACAAGTCTGAGACATCTTTGCCTTTCTTTTTGCTTTTTCATTTTGACTAAGTTGCACATCGTCACCCATCGCCATAACTAATAATTAAACATGCAATAGTTTAATGAAACTCTACCCCTTCTGTCTTTGTGCTCTCTTAACGTATTTGGTAAGACAACCCTGAAATAACTGGAACTTGCCGATAATGCTTTAATAATGTTATATGATCCACTCATTTCTTTGATCATTACGGTGGTATTTGCTATGCAATTGCAAGGAGTTAATTCCAACGGGAACTAATTGCCAGCAGCCAAGAAAGCATATAAATACTTCTGAAAGCCCCATTCCCTCACCCTCAGTAAACCATGCAGGTGCTATTTGCTCAGGCCATGTAGAGTTCAATATCGCAATTGTGTAAGACAGGGAGAAGCCCGGTAGGAAATTATGGGGAAAAAACCACAAAGAAACCAGAGATCCTGCAAATGGTGAGGAAAAAAGTCCCAAAAGGAGAGAAGGAGAGAAAATCAAAGACTGCCTGGAAGTTGACTGAAGCCCACTTAACAGAAGTGGAGTATTTGGATTAAGACTGACAAGTATGGATACTTGTTTGTATTAAAATCACCTTTTCTTGTTACACGTTGTTCCTACTATTGAATTAAACAATAGTTTGTTTCAAATAAGCTGTTTTGGGTCACAACATTCATCTTTTCCCAAAAGAAATTGCAGAAATAACTCTAATTCAAACAGACTTTCTTGACAATTACAACTGGTAGCAAGGCTGCAGTAAATAGGTGTGGAAGTCATAAAGCTGAGGCAGGGACTATTAGATTGAAGACTGCCATGAAATGTCTTTAAGAATTACCTGTAATGACACAAAGAAATAAATAAAACTACCTTTGTGCAGTGGAAAACCCAAATTTCAGTTTTGATCTGAAATGTAGCCATATTCTGGAAACCGTAAAATGAACTAATATTACATTTCTACTTTTTATGTTGAGAAGATAGCACAATAAAGAGAAGGGAATCCAATGTGAAGCTGCTTGGCTAACCTTGTCTTTTGAAAATGTCTCTTTCCACAAGAATATCAGCTAAATAGGAAAAAAGCAGAAACAACTTCTTCCTGAAAGTCTTTCATCTTCCAGACTTTCAAAGTATAAACAGGAGCATTAAGAAAAGCTGTTATCTGACCTGAGGCATTTACAAAAAAAAGTTATAAAAGAAGCAGAATAGGAAGATGAAAAAAATGAAGCAAAATTCTGGAAATGGAAGTACTGTTGGCAAATAACTATCTGCAGATATCATGAGTCTCATACCATGGGCGTAGTTCATCCAAAAAAAGAGTGTTAAGAGGCATAAGCTCTAGTGCTAGTTACAGTCACAGAAAAACTGAGAACTCCTTTGCGGCAGGCCCACCTAAACATCCTGAGCCAAATGGAAAAAGGACAGTGGGTCACATAAGTGCTGCCTGCCCTGACCACCCTGTCTCCCACATTCACGACCAACTGGAGGTGAATGGATGTCAGTCTCATCTGTAAGGGCTGGCCTTTGCCAGAAGCTACAGGAAGGCCAGCGACTGAGCAATTTAGGGAGTGGCTCCTACCAGTATGGGATTGCCTTGTGATAGACTTAAGAATAAAATCCAGCTTTAAAAAAGGCTTTTTTTTCCAAGAATCCAGCCTTTTCTTCTGGAAACACAGACTCCTTGCTGCAGCACACTGTTCCCACAGCTCAACTGTTTGGCTTTGCAAAGCTTCGTTACGTCTCCTACCTCTCACTCCACACAGCATTCCACATAGGAGCAATTAATTTCATTATATAATTTCTAAAGCTATTAAGTATAACAAATACATGAGGAGATCCTCAAAATAATTAATAAGCTATATGATATGGATCTATTTCTAAAATATCTATTCTTTCACATTGATGGTGGGACGCAGTAAGAATTATGCAGATTATTTTAACTACTAAGCTTGGAATTAAAAGGAAATGGGGTGATAAAAACCCCGTGCAGTGAGCTTCACAGCCAGGCAAGGACATTTGGGTTGTCAAGTGGGTATTTTGGCAACAAAGAGTAAAGACCCAAAAACTGTCTGTTCTGCAATGGCTATATTACTACTAACTTGTTCAAATCCATCGTTGTACAGTATGCTCTAAGCATACAACAAAAATAATTCATGTGGGTCTTATTTACAAGATGTAACACTGAAATAATTTATATATATTATAAATATATATCTCCTATTATTAGAGGAGAAATATTATAAAGATATTTTGATTATTGCTCTGAACTTCATTCATTCATTCATTCGTGTTCTGGGTTCCCTGTTTTTTTCTTTTAACCTCAATTGCTCTTCTTCCCATATCTATCCTTACATCTCTTCATGATGTAAATACCATTTATGCCACTGTTCTTACTGCTAAAAAGTACTTGTTTTTTCTTTCAAGTAGGCTATCTCTTGATTAACTTTGACATCTGTGCGTAAGAGATGCTGTTTATTAACACATTCATCTTCCCCTAGCAAGAACCACAATATAGTGAGAATGTAAGTAAGCTCCAGTGACTAGCCAGCTACAAAATGACACCAGTTATCCGTCCAAATAGCACAGACTGCACAAGGCCAGCTGGACCTAGCATCATCTAGGATGACTAAGTGCATTACTTTTCCCGGGGATAAAATGAGTCACCACAGGGTATCACACAAAATAAAATATTTTCTGAAATTATTTTTCTAAAGTTTTTTTCCTATCTTTCTAAAATCCTGTTGCTTAATATCTTGCTGATAGTACTATAAATTACACCCAGAAAAACTACCGAAAAAGGAAAAACACAGTACTGCTATCCTACTTCTTGCATTTCTTGGCTTTCTGCAATGTTAAATTGCTCATCTAATTTTGTACTGAAGCCATTTCATAGACAATAGAACAATATTCCTGGTTGTACTGAATATGATGCAGCTAGCACTAATAAAATTGATTTTCCAGCTTCTCTCCCCCACAACAGTTGGCAAAGTCAGATGCAAATTGCATCCACCTGTACCAAGGAGGTATTGACTTCCAGGAGAGCACAGAAAAAGTTACTGACAGGAGAAATGTCTTACTGTCAAGGAGAGTCTGTAGGATGCTTAGATTTTCCAAAAAGCCAGCACCCTCAAGTCTTCCTATTCTCTTAGGAAAATCATCTGTTTCTGAGGATGACGTAACTGTGGAGCTTTGAGTTTACTTCTGATGTTGTAACATTTCTCCGAGCAGACTTTCCACCATCAAGAGAATATCAGACACAGTGAAGCACAGGTTCCTCGGCATTAATTGCTCATGGTATTTCAAAAGAAAACACTCAACTGAATTATAAAATGGATCACTGAACAATTTCAATCAAATCCTTTTTCTGCAAACTATTTTCAATGAAGCTTTAAATGTCTCACTTAAACTAAAATAAAATTCAGACTAACATTATTTCCCACCTGTTTAGACTTATTCTTAGAGAGTGCAATGGAAAACAGTTCTTCTTAGTAAAATTCTTCCATCTTTTGTTCTCTGTGAAACTTTCAGAATTAGGTCTAAGCAAAACTGCCAACACAAAGGCATCTTGTAATAAGTAACTGTTTGAGCTTATGCAATATAAGGCTCTATAAGGACAATTTCAGATTTTCATCTTGATTTTCTCTACCCAAGCCTTCAGAGGCACTTTCAGGTAGGCAAAGTTCATTTACACTAAGGAAAGAAAGAAGGTCTTCACTCAAGGTTGTGCAATATTTTTCATCATGATTTTTGTCAACATGTTATTTGGAATTAAATTATGATGTCAGCTATTTCTTCTAGTCTAAAAGAGAGCAGCTAAACTCTCCCTCTTCCTTGGCATCAAATCATGCACTGAAAGACCAGGCCACCTTGCTTTCTTTTCTAGTCCAGTGTTTCAGAAAAAAAAAAAAAAGAATCAGAGAAACATTATGACAGGTAATCATTTGCAAGCATACAACTCTTTCAACATCTGCCATGTTCAGCTTCATTTTATAGCATCTGTCTTGGCAATATAAATTGTGCTTGGCTTCAGAGGCACTCTGTGCCACACAGTGAAGCAAAACAATCATGACAACTGAAAAATAAAGCACAGTAGGGGGGCAGGGAGCGGGAGCTGAGAATGTAAAAGCTGTTCACTTTTTCTAGCCTTATTTTAAAAGAAAAAGTGTTATGTTAGCTTTCTTGTATTCTTTAAGCAGTGTAGTTTTGCCAATGGAAGAAAAGTGACAACAACTGCATTTATGGAAGGTGCCAAAAAACCTCAAGCATTTCCAAAAGAATCCCCTGAAACAGCTGCACAAAAAGAAAGCAATTTAGTCCAGCACACGCAGATGAATTATGTCAGTGGAAATTTATTGCTACAAGACGTTTGGTTTTTTCTACTCAGAAGCTATATTACAAACGTTCCAAGAAAAGCAGCAATTGGGAAATATAAATTTCACAAGAAAACTATGGGGGAGAGAAGGTAACTTTGTGTGGAATACTACATCATCATCACAACTTACCTCATAATTAAAAGTGTTGTCTTCATTTTCATTTTTAAATCTGTGTTATACTTAAAAGCTTATTGTTATGAGCTAAAATACATTAAAAATAAGCTTGACAATATACCAAATACCATACACTATTGTCCTGTTTTTGGCTGGGATAGAGTTAATTTTCTTCACAGTAGCTGGTATGGGGCTGTGTTTTGGATTTGTGCTGGAAACAGTGTTGATAACACAGGGACGTTAAAGCTGCTGAGCAGTGCTTACACAGAGTCAAGGCCTTTTCTGCTTCTCACCCCACCCCACAAGCGAGTAGGCTCGGGGTGCACAAGAAGTTGGGGGGGGACACAGCCGGGACAGCTGACCCCAACTGACCAAAGGGATATCCCATACCATGTGACATCATGCTCAGTGTATAAACTATGGGAAAAGCTGGCCGGGGGTCTGCTGCTCGGGAACTGGCTGGGCATCGGTCAGCGGATGCTGAGCAATTGCATTGTGCATCACTTATTTTGTACATTCTTTTATCATATTATTATTTTCCCTTTCTTTTCTGCCCTATTAAATTGTCTTTACCTCAGCCCACGAGTTTTACCTTTTTTTTTTAATTCTCTCCCCCCTCCCACTGCGGGGGAGTGAGTGAATTAGCTCACTGTGTGGTGTTTAGCTGCCTGCCGGGTTAAACCACAACAACTATATACAAAAAAAGTTGTAATTTGCCTATTTCACTCAACCCTGTTTTCCAGAAATTTATAGACTACACATAGAAATGTTAACAATGCTAACACAGACTGTCAATGTGTGTATAAGTATGAGAGCCTAGGTGCTTTTCTGCTTCTCAAAACAGGTTAACCAAGGAATGAAATCATATATTTATAATAAATTCTCAGACAGTACAACACTGCAATACAAAGTATTTGAAAAGTTGGCTGTAAGCAGCAGCGTGGTTTTCCTTGACCATACTGGTCTACATATGTACAACACACTACAGAGCAAGACCTCCAGGTGCAATAAACCCTTGACACAAAACATAGTTGAGATTCTTCAGTGGTGAATTGGGAAGTATTTCAAATACAATGTGAAAGCAAACCTTTCCTCACTATTTGAAAAGACAAAAAACTTTTCAGAAAGCTCAAAAATGCTCAGGGCATTTTTCCCTTTGTATTAATGATGAAGAAACAGAAAAAGCCATTGATTCAAAAGCCTACTACTAAAAACAATGTTAAAGCACATACACAAAGTTTAGTTTGTGCTTGAACCCAGTCTTTTCAACAATATATTTGAATGTGTTCTTATCTCCCAGAGGAATTAATGAGATGCCAATAATCAAGGACAATAATTTACAAATCTTACCACCAAACATCTTTAAAATATCTACATATGTTCATCCAATATTCCATTTAATCATGTTAAGCAAAACATTTGTTTCTATCTATGTCATATGTCATGATAAACAATCTTATGAAAATTACTGTCATTCTCATTCCCCCCCCCCCCTTAATTTTCTTTCATTAATAAGCATTTGATAATTAATGTAATTCAAGCAAAATGGAAAAGAAGGTGTTCCAGGGGATAGGATACAATCTTGGAACCACTACACCTTGCAGCTAAATTTTCATCCCTGATACTACTTCCTGCTTGTAAGGATCTGTAGGGATCTGTAAGGATGTAGAGCGATCTCCAACAACAGCTGTGTTAAAATGAAGCAGCTTCTTCCTTACTTCATTCAGTTGACTTCCTCTGTAATCTACTAAGGAGCATCCAAACTTTACTCGGAAACACTAAGCATGCCTCCTGCAGCCCCCTGGTATTGCTGGATAAACGAAAAGTCTCAAAAAGTCTGTTTCTAATTTTGCAGCAGATCATGTGCCCTGGCTCTATTGGATGCATGAAACAGAGTGCCGTGTTTCTTTCTGACTGAGCTCCTGGAGGCCACCACAGAGGTAGAGCCTCGAATAGAGCCTTACACGTGCTTGGGAGTCTGTCCAAACATTCGCTTGCGGGGGTTCGGGAGGGTGGGAAGGCATAAGGGGTTCAGAAAACACACTGCAAACAGCCTATTTTTGAGCCTATGAGCTAAATTCGTGCCAGTAAATAAAGTATAAATTACTGAACACAGAAACAGATGGATATTAAGAAAATAACTGAAGCATGCTGGAAATGAAAATACTCATCTGAGTTATAACTCAAGTGTGTAATCTCTAATATACACATTTATCTTAGAAGGACATTGTCAAGCTGTTCCTCATAACTTTTTCAGTATTTGTTGCTAGGTTGCAGGCTTGTAGAAACTTTTGGATTGACAGTTAGAGGCTGAGTTATTGACAGGCCAGAGGCAGTACTGCGAGTGTCAGGGTGAGCTTTCCCCACCAGGACCTACGCTACAGCTCACACCTGCAACGCAGGGACCCCTTGCAGGAGTCTTATCTTTTTCACTTGCTTCCCATTTTTGCTGACTTCTTCATAGAACAAAATGAGACAAAGCGATATAACTCTTTACCCTTCTACTCGTGCTTTGCTAATTCTTGAAGCACGTCGATTAAAATCTGTTTCCCTAGCAGGAAAAAGAAATCCCAAACAAGCTTGTCTATTTGTCAGCATAAGAATGCCAGGAAGATATTCATACACTTTGGAAAAAAAAAGAAAGAAAAAAAACCCAAACCCTGTTCATTTGCTTGTAAGTTAAAATGTAAACAATGAATTACAGGCTTCTGAAAATATAAAACCAGCCACTGATTTACAATGATGACATCTTACTAAAGCAAGCCCTTGTTACTGTACCGGTACAACCATGTTTTTGCAACACGTCTAACCTAGTTCTAATGAATGTGGTTCAACTGGGCTTACCAAACAGCTTTCTCCCTAGCAAACTAAGCCATTGCTGTACTTCCAAAATTTCTCATTAACTGTGTTTATATGGGAATTTAGAATATCTCATGACTCAACAGGAGACTGAGTCCAGGGGAAACGCACGCAGAATGGCAGCAGATTAATGTAGTGCCAACCTATTCTGGTTGGCTTTTTAATTAGAGAGTAAATAGGAAGGCAAATAACGTGCACAAGCAGGAAAAATAAATGCATAAATTCAAGTGACAGATTAGGTTTCTAATAACAACAAAACATGGTTGCTTGCCAAGGTTATTAATATAGTTTAATTATGTCACGGGTAAGATTTGTGTATAAATCATATTTAGGGCATCTCACACCAAAGAGTAAAAGAATTCATTAAAATATATTTGGACAGACACTTAATCATCTCTCACGGAGCAATTATTTTTGGAAACCCAAAGAAACATACCTCTGTCTCCAAAGGGGCTGAAATTACAAATGGATATCTAATTTTAAAATCTTTTGTCCTTGTAGAAGTAAAGAAATCACTTCCTCTATAGGACTGGAAGGAGAGAAGAAAAATTAATACTTGGGTATTTTGAATAACTGACAGGTATTCACAGTCTTATGCTATAAGCAAGATGAATGAGCCAGGATGGGAGAGGGACGGGATGAACAAGCCAGAGTAGAAAAATAGATTACTGATTTTTACCATCAGACAGACATCAAACTGTGGCAGTCACGCATAATAAGCAACATATGATTCGAATTTCCCTTTAATTTCATGGACACTCTGCCTAAGAGGGCTCATTGGTTTTGATTGTTTGTTTTTATTCAGGATGATTTGACAAAATTAGCTTTCGCTGTTCCTTCCTTTATTGTTGATGTTGTTATTTTGCACAGCATTTTAGAGAGAAAATGGACTGGTAAATGCTACTGATCTCAACAAAGTCAATGGTATCCAAACCTTAAAATCAAATTGCTCATAAGACAAACATGACATCCTAAGCTAGGATTTCCACTGTCTGCCCAAGCAGCCTGAATGAAAGTGATGAGACTAAAACGATGCTTTATATTCAATTCCTCTTGTACTTTCTCTCTCTATATATATATGTATGTTTGCCTTCTGTTTTACATAATTGTAACTTGTTCAATAGCCAGACAAATGAAGCAAATGCTGACTTGTCTCTTAAAGTGAGTATGTGGGGCACTAGAAGGTACTTGATGTTGTGACTCCTCTGACATCCCATCAACCCATGATACCACTACCTAACACAGGAAAAAAAATGACATCTTTGGCACTGCTGTGCTGCATAAAGTACACTTCAGACATATAAGCTATCTAAATGTGAATTGATCTGATTCCTTTGCACAATATCATTGCTGAGAATTTTTATCCTTCACTATATATAATAATACTGAACCTGTAGCCTATGAATCTCTCCATATGATTTTAACATGTAATCTAGAGAAGAATAAGCTTCGGTTTTAAAATAATAATATACTTTTAGAGCAACTTTTCATACATCTCTTATAATAGTTTCCGTTTTACATTCCCTGTAAAAGTATCTCAGACTATTTGTTGGAAGGAGCATTTGGTTAACATCTAATATCAACTAGAATAAAAATGGGCATAATAGTATAATCATATGTTTTAAGTCTCACAAAAGTTCATACTAAAGTGCATGCTACTAAAAAGAGTAGACTGTAACAATCTCAAAGGATTAAAAAACCTCCATATTCAGGGAAACAGTTTTTATCTAACTCTAAGGAACACTTTTAACAACATGGCAAGAGATAAGAGCAGAGCATAAAACCAAGACAGAATAAGGACTCAACAAACCCTTAACAAGAAAAAAAAGAAGAGAAAATGTATGTGGATGCAACCAAAAGAAAAACTAAAGCCACAAATCCAATCTGATTAAAAACGTGGCTTAGCAAAAGATCTGAAAAAATCTACAAACAAGAAAGATCTGATAAATCTACAAACCTATAGACATTAATTTTGGCTAGGTCTGACATTACTAGGTACTATTTCAGGAACAAACATGCAACAAAGGAAACTTCCCTTTGTTAAGTATGATTTTTCCTCTTACAAGTAGTACAATTACTACTGAAAGTACAGTAGGTGCATTTAGCAACTTAAAAGCATTGCATTCTGCACTCTGAATACAGCTAGGAAGGAAGAATCTGAAGAGTGCCAAATTTCTTAACCTTCCAGACTAATTGGATTTAATTTTTAAATGGACCTGCTTACAGACTTCCATAAAATTCATTCTGTGCTCAAGAAAAGGAGTAATTAGTGGAGGATAAGCTATTTTTCCGAAAGAACAGCGGATGAAACAATAAAATGTCTTAACTACAAAACTATTGTGAAACCTCATTAACAATGAAAAAAAAAACCTTAAAAAAATTCTGGTGGATAGCCCTGTGGCTGGCATGACTGAAGAAGTGCTTCCAATTTCTAGCAGAGCACAGAACATGATTTGCTTTAGGGACATTGTTAAGCCCTGATTCACACCCAATGAAGTCAATGGCAGTATCACTGTCTGCTTACCAACTGACAGATTAAAACATGAAACCTAAGCAATAACACCATCTTGAAGAATGTTGCCTTAGAATGGTACTAGGTCCAGAAATCATGTCTGGAACATAAAAAGAAGGAATGTGATTGTCAAGTGAGCACAGCAAGGGAAATGATCGAAATTTGCAGTATACTCTCATTTTTTAAGTTTTAATAAAGCAAAATCTACCTTCCCATATTCTTGGAAAAAAGTTTTGGAGAAGGCAGATCCCACCATGAAAGAAACAATATATTTGTGATCTCACAGAATTTGAGAAACAGAAGGAAGAATTATTGTTACCATTATTACATGAAGGAAAAATATAAACATAATAATTTAAGTCTATGGCATACGGAAAATGAAACAAGATCTTCTGATTCCCACTTCTCTACTAGTATGGCAGGACAGTGCTGCCCACAGTTGGACTTGACGAACTTAAAGATCTTTTCCAACCTAAATGGTTCTATGATCCTATGATTCTATATTGCAATGTGTACATATTGTGGTATAGATATAAAGTAGCACAAATATTTAGTTAACTTGGGTGAAACAAAACCATTCCTGAAGAGGACCTTTTTTTTTTTAATTTTTAAATATCCTGAAGAGGACCTTTTTTTTTTAATTTTTAAATATAATGCAAAGCATTTATCTTACCAGCTTTTATAAGGCATGAAGGATTATCTTTAGATGTCACAGTGGAAACAGCTTCAAAAGTTGTTATATGTGACTCCCTGAAATGAACCCTGGCTGGCCTAATTTTAGCCAACAGCCTTTCTTTACATTTGGCTTTTTTTGTCTGGAATTTTCACTTGGAAGTTACAATTTATTATTTCAATCCTTCATCAGCTGCCTGCCTTGGAACTGTGCTGTAATTGTTTGATTAGGTATAATAAACTTACTTTCCTACCTGCAACACACTGTAACACAGAGAGGTGCAACTTAGGTGACTAACATGATGCATTATTGAACAGCCCAAATTAAAAGGGAATAGAATTAAGGCTGCTATCTGTCCGGATGATGGATGCTCTTTGCTTTCCTCTTTTTAAATCATGAATCTAGTTTTCTGTCTCACCAGTTCAGCTTGTAATTCCTCCACAAAAGATTTTTAACATGCTATGTTTCCAGGGAAGTGGCAACTCCCTCCATCCCAATGACCTCTGGTATTTGACATCCTGTCCCCTACACCGTTTTCCTGTATCTGATTACGTATAGGGAAAGGTCAGATTTTGTACTTCAGATATCAGTGTGCTCATGAGAGCTGACAATCGAAGAAAAAACTTAGTCTGGAGGAAAATAAACAAAAGTGACGCCCCACCCTCATCCCCCCAGCTCTTTGGGATGTCTGACTCATTTCTCATATTAAAGTCCCTCAGAATGGAGCAAAGAAAATGAATTCCGTAAGCTGGGAAGAATTTGACTCTCCTAAAAGCCTGCCACGATGGCAGGAAAATCAGGAGGTAGCCCCAGAGGGAATCATACAGAAACAGATAAAGCTTGCAATGAAGTTTGCTCACATCATTAGAAAACCTGCAGATTTTCCTCCGAATTAACTTAAGATACTACAGTGTATCTTGTTCTTATGCCAAAACATAAGAAACCCTAAATACTATAATTGTTCAAAAAGCAAGGGATATCAAATATAGCAGTACCTTACAGTACTTTCAATGTTTTCTTTCTTGCATAAATAGCATACTAGTGATACACCGATGCTCAACAAAAGATGGTAATGTTCAGAGGCTTGAGTAACTCAATGCAGTATTTCTTAATCAACAGGTCCCTTGACATTAAATGATAAAGTTTTGACACAATGTCTCAGAAAATCTCCATGTAAAGCTTTGCTTTCTAAATGGCATGTTTGGAAACTGGTTGTAAGATGACAAGTAGAGGTGACAGCAACAAAGTACTGAAAGGTATGTAAAGAAGGTGCCAGTAAGTAAAGAAGGTGAATTGACTTAAGGCTGGCCTTAGTTCAACACAGTATAAACTATTGCCATAGTCAAGTTGGGAATTTCTCTTTGAAGGTCTACTTTAAATGTTCCAAAATTGGCATTCTTGTACATACTAAACTGGAAGGAATAGCTAATACTTAAAGAGACCGGGAAACTCACAGACAGGTCTGGGCACAAAACAATAAAATGTGATGCACCTTGAAACATATCTAAAGGTAAAATGATAATTCTAGGGAATATATTCTGAGACCCACCCTTTCAGAAAGAAAGAAAATGCTGAAAGACATGATGTGATGCGATGCCATGGCAGTTGATGATGTAGAGATGAGCACGTAATGGGAATGAAAAGGGTCAATATACGTTCACCTACGTGCATAAAAGGTATTCCATCACTGGAAAGGATGATAAAATGCATTTCCTGTCTAGCTCTTGCATGACCGCACCTTTGTTTAATTCTGTTTCCAGAATATTATTGACAAATATGCATGCGACAACCAAGGTAACAAATGTTTACACATTTTAAGGCTGTACCTTGCTAGGGAAAGAATAAATGATTACGCATATACAAAAGAAGTACATAAGAGTCACATGATAAGCAAAAGAAATGCAAATTATGAAAAAGCTTTCCCTGAAAACTTATTTAAAAGTTTTATTCTTGTTATTATAAAATATGTGCATTTAACAAGTATTAATATATTAATCCTCAAATACCCTAGTGAAATAGGGATGTATTATTTCTCTTTTTCTGTTAGAGAATATAGGTATTGGGTTCCAGTTCAGTGAAGTATTTACTGACGTATTAAGTTTAAGCACTTGACTAATTCCAGTTTTCTAACTGAACTGCAAGTATCTTACTCATTCAAGACTAGAGCCCTTAAATATCCAGGCACATGAGTTAAAAAAAAAAAAAGTTTTCTGAGGTTCTAAGCTGGTGCCTTAGCTAAAAGCTGATTTTTCTTCTTTTCCTCCTATTCATTAAGCTCCCAAAAAGAGCAGCAGGAGCCAAAGGCACTCATAAACATAACCAGGAGATTAGCAACACTGGTAAATATTGTGCTATCAAGCATTAGCAGAGAGATGAAGCAGCAGGCTATTATGTTTTTTCCCCACATCTTAGTTGATATTTCTTATAATATGTAACAGTAAACACTCTTGTGTTATTCCGTACATTCACAATGACATCAATAGTATTAAACATAGATCAGAAAACAATGTGTAAACTGTGTGCATGGTTCTGAATTTACAATGCATGCTGTAATGTGTTCCTTTTGCTCTTGTCTATTACGTACTCAATAATTCAAAAAAGCAAGCTCAGTAAAGAGTAGGACTGAATACCAAGTTTCCCATATTATTATTCAGTAGGAAAAAAAGAATCAACTTATTTAAAAGAACTGAACAATTGTATATTTAAAGTGCTGAAATTCAACCACCATCTGTTAGCCTCTAAGGCAGCTTTCATTAAGGCCATCACCTCTTCATGAGTCACTACAGGGAGCTATCATTAACATTAGCTATGATTAATGAGGATGTTGCCAATTGCAATTATTCCACTCTAAAGCTTAGCAACATTCTGACAGTGTCACATAGCCTAACTACCACCTCTATCCTCTCAGTCGCCTCATTAAAAAAAAATCCCTGTTGCAGTTTACTTTAGATTATAATGCAAAACCCTCGCAATTCTGGGAGGTTCTCCTTGGTTACAGAGATGGGTTGATCCTTTCGGGTTGCCTCTGGAAAGTACTAAGATGCAATCACTGAAAGAAGAGCCTGCATCTACTGTAACACGGGGGTTTTAAAAAATTAAGGTAAAAGGTGAAAAAAATCTTTATCTTATCACGTTGGAAGCTGACACATCGTGGATTTGGTCCAGTGCTGAGGTGTAACAATTATTTTTCCCAAGCTATATTCTTTCACTCGTGGACTTCATACACAGAAAAGAAAAATTATCTGAATTGCTAAGCCTAATTCAATCACAAGGCAAAGAAGCCAAATGTCGATCTAGGTTCTAACACTGTAAATCTAAAGGAACTTAATCATAATCCATATGTTTCAGTATGCTACTGTTAATAACACTGTTATTAAATGCTAATGTAAAGAAGAAAGAATTTGAGAACGTACTTCTCCCTACCCTCTGAACACACTTGATTTTGTTTGTTGTTTTTTATTGAAGCTAAATAGCGTGGTGTTTTATGTTTGGCTCCTTTGAATGGATCCAAATGGGAAAAACTGTGTCTCTTCTGTTTGGTTCTTCCACCCAAAATCTCTTTCTTCTGTCAAGTGGGAAAACTACAGAACAGTTCAACTAGAAGTAAATGAAACAATCAACAAACTCCTTTTCTCAGGAACAGGAGCAGTATCCTGCTTTGGTCTTACCAGATTATACTGACCATACTTCCACTTTACAGCCTGCCCAACATTTGGGCTCCATCAGGTACGTGCAGCGTGGCACTGCAGCAAAACAATGGGCTATTTTAATCAAATAAAATGTATGTTAGGTAAAGGAAATAACTTTTGCTTTGTGCATGGTTAACAAAAATCAGACTACATTAGAAGGATGTGCAAGCAGCCATGAAGGAACTGAAGGCCTCAACAACAACAAAGTGAGGAAAAGTATGAGACCTGGACCTAATGCATTCTTAAAAGCAAAAGCACTTCTGTTATTTTAAATATATTTTAATATGATTATGTAATAGTTCAGCATATTGACTTAAATAATTAGTGCAGGAAAAATGAAAGATTAGGTGAACTATTTTATTAAATACATTAGAATGAGCTATTTTGGGGTAGCCAAATATCTCTGCAAAAGTAACAAAAGAACTCTAAAGGAATTTTTTAAAATGTCTATTTGTTTAGGCAGTTCTGCTCTGAGGCTTTCCAAAAATAAATTTATGGCCGCTATGCTAAAAGCAGTCTTTTATTTCCTGCTACTGTAAATGCAAAAGAAAAAAAACCCAAAACCTCTTAAAACAGCATTAAAGCGAAGCTTAACCTCACAAAGAAAACTCATAGTTAAATCCGTGGTACTCCCCTGCTGAAGGACTTTCTAACAGCATTGGTCTGTCTTTGTGCTTGTTCCTTTCTCTCATGGCTGCACTTTCTTGGGTTGCTTGGAAAGCACTGTGCCACTAGAACATACTGCTTCTAAAGGATTTGATGGTGCTTCTCCTCTAATAAGAGACAGTCCCTTACTGCTGAGTAACAAGACATTTAAAATACAGTGAGCAGACTGACCCATAGTCCAGCTTCACAGGCTCCTGCTTACTTTAGGCTTTTGGTCAGCTTAACTACTCCCAGGAAAAACTAATTTTTGTAAATTTATTCCCTAATTTAGAAAGGGCACTGTGAAATCCTGGCTATCTATAAATACCGTATCCCAAATTTAATTTAGCATTTTTGTTCCTTATTTATATTCTTTACTTTGTTTACCTAAAACAATTAAGCTAGGACAGTTGGTTGCATAAACTAATATAATACCAGACTTTCAATAAATCCTATTTTTATTAAAATAGGGAAAAAATCACATTCATAATGCTAGTGATGTTACATATAAGAGTCCTTTTTTAAGAACTTTTTAGAAATTAGAAAATATTACTGAGAAATTAATTCTCCGCTCTACTGAGTTTCCTTTAGAATCTTCTGTGTTAGTAAAAACAACAAAAGAACTATCTCACCATTTCTATTTACCAACAAACACTGGTGTATTCTCTGGTACTATTGAAAATACTTAACTTCAAGCAGGAATCTCCCTGTTAATAACGTACACCGTGTTTCAGATTGAAACTATAAAGAATTCTTTATTTTTCTTTGCCAACAGCTGAATGTACTGTCAAAAATCAATCATAACGTCTTTGCTGAAGGTTTTTGTTGGAAGACAAATTGACTGATACCTAACTATTCATCTTTCACAGTCCCCATTCCTGTTGTACTGAACACTTCGCAAATATTGAAAAATAGACACAGAAATGGCTATCTTTCCCTTGCTTCCTTCCATCCTTAGCAGAAAATGTTTTGACTTTTCTAGACTTGTTTGAATTAATGTGAGAAAAAAAGATGGAAAGCAGTTTACTGGAAGAGTTGGTCTGAGAAATTTGTGTTGCATTTAATTCTGAAATGGTCCCATGTGCTAGCTTTCGCTACAATTCTGTTTCATCCCTTACCTCCTCTACAGCATCTGCCTATACAGACAGCTTAAACCACTCCCAGTTTTTCAGAAAGGATGCACTATGCTTTGCATCCATACAAAGGAGTCCTTAACTCACTTAAAAGTTGGATTTCAGAGCCAGTCTGAACTTTTGGGAGCACAGACCCTGCATGAAACACACAGCACTGGCACACAAGGAACTGCCAAATGGACAAAAGATGTCAGGACGCAAAGCTGAAGGAATGTCTGTGGTCTCATGAATGCCAAAATCTTCCATCAAAGCTACTTTGTCCAAGCCAGTATAAAGACTACGCCTTCATTCCTTTTGATCTGCCTATTACTAGCTTTATGCCTATCAGTAACTATTTTCTACCTATCTAGCTAGCCAAAGTGGAGCCTAAAAATATAAGGTTCATTTGCTTCCAAAATCTTGACAGGTACAAGCACACAGAATCCTTCACAATAAACAATAGGAGTTTTGTAATTCATAGGACATTGATATATAAAATTGCCGTGGGGTGACTAAGCAAAATAAGGTGACCGCTAAGAAACTTCTCAGAGTGTCTACTGGAAGGATAGCAAACTGTGCAATATCTGCATGCCACCAACGTTCTCTTAAAATCCAGTATAAAAATAATCTAACACTGGAGCAAGGAATATAAAGGCTTTTACTTAAAGTTAAAAAAGTCATCAGAATAAATTTTTAGGTGTCTAGGAAACCTAACAGAGTACAACAGACCACTCGTTTCTTAATGGAGAAAGAGGTGATCAACCAACTAAGCTTGGTAGAGGACCACGTGTGTTAAGTAGATGCAGAATTATTGCTAGCACTAGAAAATATTCTTCTGTGTACCAGATGGCTTATGGCAACATAAACTATATCATGAGTCTGCATATTTCAAGCATTCTTGAAAAGTGAAGTCAAGGTCTGCATAGTATGTTCACGTATATGAGACCTCAGTGTTGTTTTGAAAGGTGGAATCACAACAGTTTCTTAGGTAAAGATTAGTTAATTAGTGACTATCTATTAGAGACTTCAAACATGACTGTATGGTCAAAGAAAAGTCAATGTAAAAAAGCAGAGTACCAAGTCTACGTGTTCAAAGGGACCTGTGGTTCCAGAGCTGGATGCATTGCACCTGTAATTTCCCACCTCCAGGGTGCTCAAATGTTAAACTGTTTTTTTGTGGGTAATTATAGTGAAGAAATCTGTACCTATGGCATGCTAGTAATAGGGGGAGGAAAAGGCAAAGATCCAAACACCTACTAAGAGTAGCAAAAGTGGCACAGGCAATTAGGAATTGCACAGACACGCACAAAAGCAAAAGAGCTTGTGTTTAGGTATATTTACCAATGAAAGTTATTTGAATGTTTTCCAGTTTTAAAAAGCCTCCTTTTATCTTTATAGGAAGTACAAATTTTCTGAAAACCTTCTGCGGTAAATGTTGCTCCCTTTTTCTCATTAATCAAATTCAGTGTTTAAAACTGCCACAAGCCCCTACAGCATTTTCCTAATGACTATCACTTTTGGCTATACATCCTACTGTTTTTCTGTAGCCTAAATAATTGTCTTAAAATCCATCACCACTAGCAGATACGCACACAACTTAAATGATAGAGCTCTAGGCTGACAGAAGCGTGGTGGAAGGAAAACAGCAAAGCAGGTAGCTTCTGCAGTTGAAGACTGATAAAATCCTGAAATCATGCTTCAGTTGACTACACAAATAGGCTAGGAAAAATTCTAATGGTTTTAAACCAGACAATAACCCAGAAAATTAACACAGCACATTGTGCAGTCCTAAACAGCTCCATAAAACAGCGTGATATTTCCAAAAACCACATTTAGTCCAATAGGGCTGTCACCATAGAGCCCTCTGTGAACGAGAGACAGAGTACCACTGAACAACATAGCTCCTACTTATTACTGTCACCCACGGTGAGCTGCAGATCTCACTAATCTTACTAACCAGCAAATACATCTCTCTAACTATTAACATAGGCACATGCTTAAACATTTTCAAAGCTAATTGTGTAGAAAATGAGCAGATAACGTGCACAAGTGAATGGGAATGTGCATGCACAAAGGAAAGCGTCGGCCAAAGGACATCTATGTGCATGCAATGACATGTTGCCCTGGACGAGTCCATGCTGACAGCATGCCCAATTTCACATTGGGCTAAAAGAGAACATAGGACTCTCCAAAACATTTTTAAAAGCACATTTTTGAGGATGTATGCATTCATATTCTGACTTTACACTGAACAACCTACGGAGAAAGAAAGGTTCATTTCACAGTTCTCTTTAGATCCCAAGGTGCACATGTCCCAGATGAATAGAAAAGGCTTTTGTATTACTCAGCAGAAGTTTCTTCAGCTGGTTAATTGTTTGTATCAGCAGTGACACCCAGCCCTCTGCTTAGAAACTTGGCAGTCAAGATATGGGAGATGCTTGTGAGGAGTGGCTGGAAAATGTGAGGCTTGCAATCAGACATGGTTTTCTACAACCTTTCTGGAGTTGCTAACATAATACTCATCTAGTATCGTCTTACAGTCAGGAGTTTCCCAGAAGGAAGTCTAAATTGAGTTATATTCTGCTTAGAATACCCTTAAGAAAAGCTCTTGTATACTGAGAAGATGAAGACAGCAACTTGATTCGATGATTCGATGATTCATATGAACAATAATTTATTTCATTCACGGGTATTTAATTCTAAATAATAAAATAAGAATCTGTTCAGTGGGTGTGGAGTGGAGCTGTAGGAGTGGCTTCTCCTGTTGGAAATGCCTCCACAATGAATCTTTTGATAAGGATGTCTTTTGATATCTTTCTGCCTCTGTTTCTGTACTGGAAGAATGCTCTATGCAACTTATGCTGAGAAGGAATACATATATTTGCCATGCTGCCTGCTGGAGCAGCTGTGTCCTAGGTGTCAGAAAACCGAACATGTTCTTGAGTGTTGATGATTGCACAGAGAGAGAAAAAAAATAATTCATATCTTTGAAAAGCAATGCCAGATGTTAGGCAGTGAATTATCCAAAATATGCGACATCAAGTAGGGATCACAGGAAAAAGTATTCTAACGGATGACTTTATTTCAATATAAAAATAGGGTCTTAACAAGATTCTTTATAGGATAAATTACTTGGAGTGAACTAGGAGATCCTCACTCATTGTTTCACTGTATTGTATAAGATTCAAAGCATCAGTGATACAGAAGTGGAATTACTCAGTTTATCAGTAACAACTCTGCTCAGGCTCTCTGGTGACCCTGAATATCTGTTGAATAAAAGAACTAAAACATTTCAAACTAAAACAATTTTTTAAAAAGTATAAAGTGATAATGGGCATCTACTCTAGATCAAGTGCATTTCTGCAGCTTTCTGGCAATAGTAGCAACGATTTTTGCTCAAATTTCATATGATCTGCTAATATCTGAGGTCTGAGATTCGTGAAGACTTTGCATATATCTTTGTGATAATGTGCCCTTGTGGCAAAGAATGCCAACAACACCCTGGGCTGCTCTAGGAAGTGTTGCCAGCAGGTTGAGGGAGGTGATCCTTTCTCTCTGCTTAGCCCTGGTGAGATGCATCTGGAGTGCCATGTCCAGTTCTGGCCTCCCCAGTACATGGACATAGTGGAGCGAGTCCAGTGAAGGGGCTACAAAGATGATTACAGGACTGGAGCATCTGACTGTACAACGAGAGGCTGGGAGGGCTGGGACTGTTCAGCTTGGAGAAGAGAAGGCTCAGGGGGATCTTATCAATGTGAACAAATACCTGATAGAGGGAGTAAAGAAGAGGGAGCCAGATCTTCTCAGTGGTTCCCAGTGAAAGGACAAGAGCCAATGGGCATGAAACACAGGAAATTCCATTTAAACATAGGATTTTTTTTTTTTAACTGTGAGCGTGGTTGAGCATTGGAAAAGGTTGCCCAGAAAGGTTGTGGACTCTCCATCCTTGGAGATATTCACAACCCAACCAGACATGGCACTAGGCAACCTGCTCTAGACGATCTCCAGAGGTCTCTCCCCAGCTCAGTTTTTCTGTAACCTGTTTGGTTAAACTAAACTTGGCTAAACTTCGTTTCCCTTGAGCTCCTGCAAAAAGTCTGTACAGGAAGAAGAATCTGGATCCCTGAGTGTGACACTTTCATTACTACCATTTGCACTAGACTTATCATTTAGGAAAGGGGTTTTTTGGTTGTTTCGAAGACATCAGTGGAAACAGGAACAGACTCAACAACTTGGCATCAGTCACTGTGGTCCCAGCTTATATGCTGGATTTCACTGCACAACAGAGAATGTCAGGATCTTAAAACTAAAGGGATGAGATGCTCTGGTAGGTGGCCTGAGCTGGAAATCTGAGAGGTTGACATCCATGGATTCTACACCTCACCAGGGGCTTGCGTAGGGGTCCATCGGGGCATTACCTCAGATACAGCAAAAGATCAGATAACAAAATATATTTCAAGTGCAATAGTTAGTTAGAATTCAAACCCCACAGTTTTACAGGAAGCTACATGTTGTCAGGCACTTTCCAAAGTGTTCAGAAAGAAGCAAAAATGTACCAATGGAAAACGTAACATCTCCCTTCTCTAATAAATTCTATTCCACTCCACAATGTTGCCTGTATTTTCTGAAGATCTTCGCCCCAAGTTAAACAGACCTATATTAATAAACACAGTAAGTAATGTTTGTGTGGTGTGTAGCAAATTCTGTCATGGTTTAGAAAACCTCAGGAGTTGATGAAATTCATCAAAATATATTCCAGAGGACTCATACATTTTTCTCAAACAGTTTTCCTAGAAGATTGAAGCAGCGTTTGAGGAGCTTACAGAGTCACAGAAAAGCAGCAAAAGGACTTCAGTCATTAATAGCTTTGGCAGCATAGAACTAATATGAACACTATCATTTTACCTCCCTCAATACCATGCCATAGCTGTTAATGATGCCATAGTTATTGATCCATCAGAATTTCCATTATAAACCAGCATTTTCAGAGGTGCTATAAGACTCGCTCTTTTCCTGAGCCTTAGACATCTCAGCCCAAATGCCAAGATTTTATTAAATTCTCTGCCTGCAGAGGAAACAATTAAATATTTCCCAGCAATTAAAGACTTTTAAATCATAAACATTTTTTTTTATTCCACTTTTAAGAAATATTTCATTCAGAATAAACAGGGAGGGGGATTAAAAAACATTATGTATTTATCAAAGGTATGGTATAATAATACTTCAAAATCTAAGGCCATTTCTCTGAAGCACTCGATTAATATGCCTCACTCTGGACTTGGAGGTTTAAAAGCTTCCTTGGGCTCCTTTACTATCCCTAAGTTATAATAATCTAATAGCTACAATATGTACCTTGGAAAAAAAACCAAAAATGTGCATTTTATAAAATACAGAATCTGCATTTGAGGAGTTTAAAATAATTCACAATGCCGAATACAGTGATGGTTAGTCAAAACTTATACAGGCATCAACAGAAAAGATTTCCATTAGGAAAGACAGATAAAATCTGCCAGATTTGGTCCACAGAGATTTTTAATATATGAACAAACCTCTCTAAGTACATATTTACACAAATGATCAGAGTATGGCCTTTTGGGTAAATAATATTTAATTATAAACACTCTGAGGGGATAATTCCATTTCTTTCATTCTGCACTCTACATTAAATACACCTGAAGACATGGAGCACACACATTTGTCAGGAGAACCACAATGGCAGTCAGAATTTTTCCCCCTGTGTATTTGATCGGCTCCATGTAGTGTCTTTACTTGAAAATCTTCATGAAAGAAATGCGGTCAGTGCTGTGTCACAGCAATGACAACAGAGCACAGATTATTTTGGATCCCTGATTTTCAAGAACTAAATTTAATTGCCATGGTTAGGAATAAAAGAAACATTGTTAGAATCTTAAATAGTTTCAGAAAACAGATGTGACACCGCAGTTTAAACTAAAAGACTTAAATCAAGACTATGCACTCAACTTGACGTGCTACAGTTACCTTACAGGCCTATAATACCCCACAAGGCAGTTCTTGCCACACTTTTCAAGTTGCCTATTTCAGCCAAAGAGAGACTGCAAAATATCTTTGTAACGAATAAGCTGACTTATTTTTGAAGTAAAATTAGTGTTATACTGATGATTTTTTGTCCAAACTCACCAATATAAAATATCAAACTAAGTTTTTTACTAGTGACTTGATTCTATATTAAAAAAAAACCCACATACTTTTTACTTCTATACAAAATCTTAAAGCTTTTATCAATTATTTAAAGTATATTTTATTTGTGTAAGACTTTTAATTCAGAGAGAATATCCTACTTTCTCAATGCTCTACTCTGCTTTCAATTGAATAGTTACGATTATCTTTGGAAAACCAGCTGGGTGAACAGGAAAACTAAGTTGGCAGTAGTCATTCACAAGCCTAATAAGATTTTCCAAAACAGTTCCTGAGCAAACAGTTGTCATCCCGCCACCGCTTCTGTTTTCTTGTTCCAAGAAGTTTGAAATTACTTCGACCAACTGTTTGTAAGTTACTGACTACTTTATTTTAGGTCAATGGTTTTGCCAACAGCTGCTCCACTGTAAAACTTCCCATTTACTGGGGAGTACAAGGGGAAAAATTATAATAAAGAAGGTGAGAATGACACTCTGGTACCTGAGAGCAGTTAAATGCAATGGCAAAGAACTCAGCAGTGTCCCAGAGAAAGCAAATGATTTAACCGCATGGCTGCCTACCTCATTACACAGAGAAATATACTCTTGCAAGTTTTGCCTTCGTCCTGTGCTATGTGGAATAGCAAATCCCAGCGTTTCATACAACAGCTGTTACAGTGAATTTATGAAGTATATACTCTTCATCTTCCTCTGTACCCTCCCCTCTTTTTTTTTCCTTAATCAGGCATCAGCAAAACAGGCATGATTGAATCTGTTTTCTAGCTTTTCCATTACTTATTTGTGTATGTCTGCTCTGGGGCTACACAAGATGGTGGGAGATGTGGGAGAAATTTTGCACATCGCTGTTTCAAGATAGCACTAGTACAAACGGCACTGATATAGCAAAGTATCTTCCCACAGGCACTAATTAAAAAGCAATAAGCTCACTTGAGAAGTGTTTGCTTCCATTTATTTCCTTCAGTACTCAATGCGCTGAAGTTTTTCTCCTTTTCTCCCTGATTACAACTACACATTAAAACCTGAGACAAAATAAAGGTAGGAGATAGAAATTTTTAGCACAACCCAGAAAACAAATCCCTTTTGTTACTCTCCTGTGCACACTTTTGTATAATGTGTTATAGCTAAAATTTTCTGACTAGATGATAGCCTTATTTTTAGAAATCTGGCTGTGCAAGAGCTGCTTATTGACAGAAGCCTGGGTTCTGAAAACAGGCTACTGACTTGACTGCCAGTTTGTTTGTGATTAAATATAAATATTTTGGATATTTTCTGTAAAATGTTAACTTCTTTAATAGTTATCACATACCCATCTCTGTCAGGAACTGGTATTACAACATGTGTGTAAATCGTATATTCATATGTGAACATACATGGTTAGCCAGATTATATTCTGACGGTAGAGCAAAAGCAAAATCAGTGCAAGTAAACGGAGATGGTTCACTTTGCCTGTAAATAAGATGCAGACAGCTGACAGAGTACAGATTAGGAACAAACAAATGAGACCTCAGAAGTCGCCAATGGGGAGGGAAAGGAATGGGGGAAGGAGAGGAGAAGAGAGGGCATTTCACTTTTATTTAGGCCTATCAACAGCTATCCCTTTACTTCCTGTAATTCCAAATTGTCTACTGTCTCTTTGCTTATACACCTTGCCACTAGGTAAAGACATCAAATACAGAAACTCCAGTTCTGACGTAAATTCCTCAGGGCCTAACAAGGGAGGAAAACAGTTTTTACTACTGAGGAACCAAGGACCCGCTCCTTGCTTTTCTGCTGAAGGAGATGGGTGAAGAGTCTAAGCTTAAGGACTCAACCATATCCTGTAACTCTACTTCCTATAAGTCTGTAAGTCTCCTTGGTCTCCATCTCTCAGAGATAATGTAACTAAATTCAATACAGTGCATTTAATTAATTGATTAACTTTTAATTGAGACTTTAAACAGGAAAGAACTGCCTGCTCATCCTGCTTAATGGGATGCTGAAGATCCTACTCTGTTTTTCATAAAAAATAGGCTTTATTCCTGTGAGTAGGCCTGTAGACGTAGGAATGCCAGACCTCTAAAAGGGCTATGTTAGGTACTGGTAGAAGTTTAGACAGAGCAAGTTGGAGCTCAACAGAGGCTACAAACAGATCAGAGAAGCAGAGTCAGCTGGCCAGTATGGATTTCCTGACCTTCTGCTTCTGGGGTCCAAGTTAGCAAGTTTAAAGCCCACTCTGGTATATCTACCCTACACTGCCGTCTGCAATGAAGAAGTATATGTAACCTGGTTAAGATTTCTGTCCCTTATCCCACAATGGATTTCAATATTTGAATTTGTAAGTCTTTCTCTCCCCATGTATGCTTATTATATTCATACACAGACACCCAGAGCATAAAACATTTTCTTTTCCTTTAGAAAGAAAAATACTGTGCAAATGTAAAGACTAGGTAAATTACTTATCACGAATTTCACTGTTATCTCACAGAGGAAGAAAAAAGAGTCTTCTTGGATGAATAAATAGACTCTCTCTTTAAATCCCTAAATCATGAACAGAGGAAATACAAGTTCCTGATGGGTTGAAGAACAGAACTGGTAATACAGAAGTAACTTTGGCATTATGGTACCTTATCTGTTGAGGGAAACCATATGTTCTGAAAGTAATATGCTTGGTCCTGGAGCAGGGGGAGAAGGTAGATGGCAATTACAATACCCTTAACAGATACACTTTACCGTGGGATTTACAGCATCTTTAGAAAGTGTTTTACAGCTGACCCTTCAGCACCAAGGTTGAAGACAATGCTGGCATGCGTCATGGGGGTTAGGAAGCTCAGCTACAACCACCAATGTGGGACAAAGTTCTGCTCTGCTCTATATTTCCATGAGGACCATCTCACTGGCAAACAGCAAGCTAGAAAATTAAAATGAATTCCCAAATCCAAGTGCAGACAGGTGGCAACAGGAATCTAAATCTAGGAAGCTAAATTACCATTTTTGTAAATCTCTTGGCATAGTTAATGACAGATTTACTTTTCTCACAAGAAATTTTCAACTCCATCCTTGTTACTGGCACTTACACTTGTGTAGCAAACAAACAGGTCAATTTAACCAACAGGGTCTGCTCTTTAACTGTTCCATGTAAGATTTGCTGCTAGAGCAGTCACAGAAGTAGTAGTCTGTAGTTTGTGGCTTTGTTACAGTGCTGAGTAACTGCTGCAGCAAATACTATTATTTTCTAAACCTTATTACAAAGATGAAAATGATAAAATCATGGTGAAAAGTTTCTACCACAATACAAAGGCAGGAAAGGGTTCCTTCACCCAAAATAATCTCCAAAGGTGATGAAGAGGAGTGTAAAACTTTTGAAGATTAATTTTTCATGGAGGATTAATTTTCCTTTCACTTTTATGGGTGAGGATGAGGTATAACTTCACTCAAGTCAATTATTACAGATCTAAAAGTTTTACTGTAATGTAAAATAGGTATAAGTGACAGAGAATAAGGCCCTCTGCCTTTCATGAACTTTCAAACTCTCTATATACCTTTACTGAGTTACTAAAGGCTAGAATGAATGTATTACTCTAATATTTTTACAGTACATAGTTAATTAACCATGAAGGAATACTGTATATTTATGTATACACAAAAAGAGCCTGTGTACACTCTGTATACAGTACAGTAACACTGTGATTTTCAAACCATGAATAGACATAAAATAATCTGTTAAAATAAAGAGAGAACGATGTTCTTGTTCATTATACAACATCCCTGTAAACAGATTGTAAGTCCCTCCACATCAGTGTTCTCCAGCATCGCACAATGAGATCAGTTCCTGAGGAGAGCCTTAGCCACTGGGACTTCCTGCAGATACAAGTCGCACTGCGTGGATCTTGCTGTTTACATGACTTTACACTACACTAAAACTAGACTGTAACAGTAAAATACCATAGCTGAAGCCAAGTGCTCTTTTAAATCCGATTTGCTTATCATCTGTTGATATTTGTCCAAAAGAGACCATCCTGACATGATTTTCTCCAAATACTCCCAAGCTGAAATTTTCTTCTGATGTAGACACGGTGCTGGTGGTGACAGACTGAGAGACCTCTTCCCTCATGACCCCCATTTGAAAGGGATTTTACACGCACACTAAACTCCACCCGCCTCCGCCTCTCTCAAAAAGTCCTCATCTGCGTCTGCATTATCCCTCCTCTCTTGAGTCTTGTTTGCAAAGTAAGAGCAGGAGGATAGGCAAGGAGTTGCTACAGACGGTCATGTCCTTTTTCATTTCATATGGAGACTGATTACCAGTAAATTTATCAAAATTTTAGCAGCATAGCTGAGGTTGACATAAGGTTGTAACGGACCACAAAATAACTTCTTTTTCTACCTGTGTGCTTCCAATTTTTGCACACATATAAGATACCTTGTTGATAGGTGTGTTGCATTCTGCTGCGTTTTAGCTGTGTATGGAGTACAACTATAAGAGTACTGGAACTAGGTAGACAAATCCTTGTAATTTCATCTTAAATTTAGGGGGCATACTTGGAGATTTCATCCCATATATTTCAAGGACAGAGAGTAACCAAGTCAAATACCAAGAGATAGATATAGATCCCACAAAATATCAAAGCCATTGAAAATAAAACATATTAAAAATTGCATAACAGCAAGAATGGATATAATAAATCCTTTCCTTTTTCCACTTTGTTCTACTATATTTTGTTTTCAGGAGGAGAACTAGGGTTTTTATATCATTCCGCTAGATTTTGCAACCATATGGTCAAATGGAGAACACAGTGACTAAGTGGTAGACTTCCAGCCTCAACAATCTGCATTTGAAAAGGAGCAGATCCATATGTTTTTCTCCTTCTCTTTTTTTTTGGTGTCCTATAGCAGTTGCTACAACACTTGTCTTTTTTGCATAAGACAGCATTTGAGGGAGCACTTTGTACACTGAATACAGTTTAAACTCCTGACAGTACAGGAAGCTTAGAGTCTACTTGTTAAAAAGAGCCTGTCCCAGAAGTTAATCTACTGTCTTAGCTTTCACCAGCAGCTTTTGGATTTATGCACACTGTGTAATTGGAGAACATTTATGTATAATTAAAGTACATACAGACAGATAAGTCTAAATCAAATTGTTTTCCTAAGTGGGATGCATCTATTTACAGTAAACTAGTGCCAAAATTGTTGCAGTCTAATTCTTTACAGGTCTAGTTTCTGAAATTGCTCGCTACACATTGCTGAAACCCATTAAAAGTCAGTATCAGTGGCATGGAGATTTGTGATCTTTTCTTTATCATTAACCTCTATGTCACTTAAAATACTGACAAAGACCAGGTTCTGGACCAGCTGTTTTCACTGATCAGGTAAAATCTTCTTTCTTCAGTTGAAAGAGTAATAAATACAGGATCTACTGTTTTATACGTTAGTCATTTTATGCATATACTATTCATATGCGCTTTGTACAGAAAATCCTTGCTGCAAAGTAAAAATACCAGACAAGAGGTGAGGCTGTTCATGCAATATGCTTTAACAAATGAAGTGCATCACTCCTAATATGCTTGATCACATCCAGTTTTAAAAGTTTGGCATAATCAGTACTTTACTATTTGGAGGAGAATCTTTAAAAAGGAGGGAGCAGAGAGTACTCAGTTACATTTATTCTCATTTGTATATTGTTTATGGGTCTCACATAACCTTATTACTGTAAAGGGAATAAAATCAGATGCTGATTTGGCTCACTAGCTACAGTAGCCCTTCTTTTTTGAGAGAAGCCCCCAATTCAATTTCTCGCTGGAATGGATTTTTCGCAAATAAGGATAATCCTTCATTTAGTGTTTACACACTTGGTTACCTCTTAGCATTCTTCCTTGTCGTATCAGGTTTTAAAATTTTATTTAAAATTGCCAGAATTCATTTATGCATTAGCTGGTTTTATTATAGTTATGGACGAGCTGGCATTCAACAAATTTAGCATTAGGAAAGAATAGTCATGATTTTATCAGAATATAACAGGACCCATACCAAATTTTACCTTCATTTTCTTGTGACGTGTTACTGTTCATGCAGAAACATAGCCAGCCAGCACAAAATGAGTATCTGTACTGGCAAAAAGTAAACTATTTATTTTTCACTCTCCCACCTCCTCCCTCCCCTTCTCATCTAAGATAGACACAAACACTCGGGCCCCCTAATTCATTTTATCAGAGAATACAGGGAAAAATGGATTGTGGCTAACTACGTGGCCTCCCTGAAGTATACAGGAAGATTCTGCTCACTGCACAAACTTAAGATTCAAGTATATCCGTTATATTTTAAATAAGAAAGTTACAAAATGTAAATTCTCTTTAATGGAATTTACAAATTGAGGTATGCTAGAAAGAAGTAAAAGCAGAAGAGAAACTTAAGAGTCAAACTGGAGGAAAAGTTTTCCAGCAGAGTACAAATATTTTAAATAAAACTACACAATTTGTAGAGTTAAAAGAAGCTTAGAGGTTAAAAGAACCTTAATCTAGCTATTTCATTCTAGTTGAAATAAATAAAGCCTATGAATTCTAATTTCCTCTTTAAATTACTGTTTTCCTAAAATGCCAAAGTCAGCAATCTTAGCCTTCATCACTAGGCCTGAACTTCAGGAAACAGCTTTTGACATTAGCAAAAATGCAGCACTGAGGCAGAAGGGGACATCAGAATCAAAGAGGCGACCTGCTGACTCCTGTTTCTGATCACAGCTTAGAAGCTGAACAGCCTCATCCTGCATTCCTCTTAATTGGGTTAGCCACAGGGATAGGGTGAAACCAGGTCTAACGTACTATAAAATCAACTGAATAGTTACGAATGCACATTAAGGAATTATTATCATGAGGTCGACCCGCAGGCAAATTAAGAGAAAAATGAAAAAAAAAGTCTCTTGACACTGTTCCAAAAGCCTGAGAGTGAGGCAACATTAGTTTATTTTTAAAATCCATCCTCAATAAACAATCCTGTACATCACCATCAAGAATTGATGGGATTTTCTGACATTGTCTTATACCAAAAACCCCATGTATGACACCACATAATAAATACATTGCTTAAAATATAAGTAAAAAAGTGAAGTTCTGGAAGGTAAAATATAACTATTGCACAATGGAAGCACATTTGCTTACATGAGTTGGTATTTTGGGTTTTGTTCATTTTTCCTTTTAAGGATTTTTAATATTGTACAAAACCACGGAGCATTTCAATATCCTTTCCTATTAGCCCAGAATAAAAACAACCGTCAACCTGTCATCTTACAATTGACTGAACTGCTTTATATCCTATAAGGCAGGAGATGCATAAACTGTTCCTTCTGATGGCACCTGACCACACTATTTTAAATCCATTTTACTTCTCACCAAAAGTACTGTCACACTTCAGGCAGAGGCTTAATCTGGTGACTTGATGTTGACAGAAAGCTCCATGAGGCTCAAGACTCCTGCAGGTAACCAGACAGTCTTTCAGTTTGGTGATTGTTTTTTACAGAATTGTATGAAATTATTCCTAACCACATTTAGAAAGATCTTGGAAGTTTCGGATCTGAGCTAAAGCAGATACATCTACAGATCCAGAAGAGATTGAATATTCAAACAAAATTATTCTCCCACTCTTAAGCACCATATAAAATAGCAGGCAAAGCTTCGGTTAAACACATTCTTGCCTATTTGCCCGAGTTTATTAGTTCAAAAGAACACACAATTAGACCTGACCGAAATGAAAAACCTAACTTCAGGGGAATTAATTTCTTCCACCTGAAACTAAATTTTTAAAATCAAGCAAGTCAAAATATACAGAGAGAATGTTAACAGCCAGAATGAACGTGTTGTTCAGATGAGGACAGTGCAAAACTATACATCCTCCTAGCCGTACAGGTGGTAGTGTTTGGTAGCCAAACTGCAACCCAAGAGAGGTTTCCCAACATACTTCAGGGAAATATTTTTTGATATTCTGAGAACATGCCGTACCATCTATGACATCTATATTGGTAACAGACAAATAACACTATCCTTGGTTAGTATATTTTTCAAAGTTATGGACATTACTCTCGGCAACACTCCTGCGTAGGGATGAGACAGCGGTGTTTTCAGCTGGCAGGCTACGTGCAGAGCTAGACGGATGAAAGCTAGCAAAAACATCTCTTGGTGCTCTTTACAGGAACCTGAGGCATCGGCTAAAATGCAGTGCCTTAGTCTGAAACAGGCAACTTCCGCCAAGCTGAGCTGACTTTTTTGACATCACGAGTGGTGCTTATGGAAATACGGACATGCAGAACATACCGATTCTAATGAATACAGCCTGAATTCAGAATAAAAAAAGCAATAAAATCTAGAACTTGGGGATGTACAGACAAATTCAAAACAACTGCAAAATGCTTCCACCATCAGATCATAAGCAGCTGATGAGCACATGCAGATCAAATCTAAGTAAAAATACCACTGATACTCTCTTATCTCATCTTTTATGACAGTGTGCACACTTAACAAGAAAGAGAGATGGCCTTTGGTAAGGGTACCCAAACTTAGTTTGCTCAAGTATCACCATGAGTAGACACAGCAACAAGAACAGTTAATGCTTGTATCAGGTTAGTGGTACAGATACCACACTTTAGGAGCCATAGTTTAGGAAACTATACTTTTAAGTATTGGTAAAAATAGCAAGGTATATCAGAGGGTATCGGCTAAAGCTTGAGCAAGCCTATCGTTGTAAGGTCTAAAATCCTTAAACTTACCATTAGTGCCAGGAATTTCAAGATGGGCTAGGAAATGTCTTTATAGTTGCAGTTAGTGTCTTTATCTTCCTCCCAAAACAGTAAGTTTAAATGCCAGTATATACAAACAACATAAGGCTTAGATTCAGGTATTCAGTGGTTTTGGCTGAATAGGTTTTGGTGTAAAAAAAGATGTCTCAGTCTCTCAGTACTGTTTGTTCTCTGATTGTCTTAGGAGATGTACCCTGAAATTTTATTGTAATGAAAATCTTTCAACAGAGAGATTTCTTTTTTAAAATCTAATGCTATCAGATATTTTATCTAGTCCAATATCTTCAACCACTTCTTGCTTGAAAAGCTTCATGAATTAATTCTGTGTCTATGTCCAAAATTCATGCCATTTTAACTATGCCATTTTAACATAATTCAAACAGTACAGCAATCCTATGATGGCTGCAGTTGTACATGTAGATTAAAAAAATTGCTTATACCAGGACAGATTGTTCTCATTTGTAACTGTTCGAATTTATAGAGTTGTGAGGCAGTTGTACCCACTCTAGGAATTATATTGCTTTGCCTACAAAAAAGTTAAAAATCTCCTCCTTCCCAGCCAAAGTATTTTCCCTTGTCTGAAAAGTCTACATGTATTGTATTGACAAAATCATGCTATTTCAGTTAAACTGTGATTTTAACGTCATTAGACTGATAGAATATTTCTCAGCAAGTCACTTCCAAAATGTTTCATACTTATTACAGACCCCCCCCAATTTTATTTCTGATTTTAACAAAATCAGTGAAACCATTAAGTCTTACATAATAATAAACCCATGTTCAGAGCTCTTGCCAAAGAACAGGTTCTCCAAATAAAGTCTAGAAAAGTTACAGGGTTCAATGTTAAATTTATATTTGTATAGTTAAAAACAGAAAAAAATCCCAACCCACTCCTAATATAATTAAGTTCTTAACACAGAAGCATTTGCTATCTATCAAAAAAAACCCAAAACAAACATAAAACTCTTCTATATTCAAGATACACCACTGAACTCAAATGGCCTTTTTTCCACATAGGGAGCAAGCTTTAAACATATGGCAATTACTACAGGGAACCAAGGATGTCTTGTTTTGTCCAGCTGCTTACAGGAGAAAAACTTAAATAAATAGTAACAATTTATCTGTGGATTACTAACTGGTCAACACCATATGTCCCTAAGGACCTATTTATACATTAGGAAAATTTCTGTGAGAAGAGGGGGAAAACCTTCATTAGAACATTGCATACCTCTACCAAGAAAGTTAAATCAATATAACTACCATGGTTGTGTTTGCATCACGTTAAAGATGTTTTATACTAATGAAGCTCTGAGGAAAGGTTTAACAAGTTTGACCTTAATACCTTTAGATCACAACCCTATCCAAACAAGTCTAGTCAATGTAACTTAAAATTAGTTGGTTTTTTAGTTACAGAAGTCTGAGTTTTTACTTACATCATGTTTAAGTATGCTAAAGCTTTTTATTAACTAATTCAGTCCAAAACCAGAAAAAAACCCACAACCTCAGACATGAAGCAAAAATGTACAGATTTGGAGGGGTTTCTTCCACAATGAGATAGAATAGAGACTTGTTTATAGTTCTCTTAAACAGTTACTTTAATCTGTTTTTAATTAATCACCTTAATTATCAATCATTAATATCAAACTATTATAATTGATAATAATAATTTAGACATTACATCAGCTTCCTAGCGGAGATGAAGGTACACATTTAAGAAAATAGTTTGGCATTTGCTACTTCTGCTACTACAATAGCTTAAGTAAATATAGGGTTTTTTTCCTCCTGAACCAGCTGGTGCATCAGATATTCTAGCACCTTAAAAATTAGGAGAAAATTTCTGACCCTTTAGAATTGTTTAATATTCATCATTATGAAAAATGTTGAAATAATGTAGTGCAAGCATGATTTCTCTGTACCCACAGCTATGTAAGGAATAATACTGGGAAGACAGAAGTTTGGCTGTACTTTAATAAAGAAAGCAAATTAGGAGAATTATGCACTGGGACATCTGAATCTCAGTGGCAGCTGCCATATTAAATAAACCCCACTGTCACAGTCCAAGATTTGTTTGTACTGTAATACATTCCAGCAACACATCCACAGCACATTATGGTCTTACTGAGTAGAAAAAGGGATCTAAAAGATAGCTATATATCTATATAGATATATAGATATGTATGTATGGGAAGGGGAGACCAAGAAGGATTTACTTACACATATAGCTTAAGATGTCAACAGACTAGATATGGCTCTAATGTTTAAAATGCTGACAAATATTCGCTGTATCTCCTTTCAACATAAAAGGCTAAGAAACTTTAGAGAGAGCGCCTTTCTTTGTGAGGGGAGGAGTTACCACATGGAGAGAAGGCCATCTTTACATATTGTTAAGGCAATGGCGGCAGAGCTGCCAGTAATCAATATGCCGAAAGATGTAACCTAAAGATATGCAAACTTTTCATTTCCCTGGCCAACGTAACACCCTTCTGTGGTCATATCGTCTGTGCATGTGCCAGCAGAGGGAAAGAGTGGTCCCTCTCCGATTACATTTCTGCCCCCAAGAACAGCCCAAACTAAAGCTGAATAAGGCTTACTTATCACATCTGTTGGTACCCCCTTTTTTTTTCCCCAGAGGTATACATCTAAACAAAAAGTTATAAAAAACATGAATAGAAATAGCACAAGACCTACAAAAGAATGAAACAGATAAAAAGTCCACAATCTGATCTACATGTAGACGTGTTCCCAAGCCACCCAATGGTAAGTGCTCCAAATTTCTATGGATTTCAGGAGAAGTAGGAGTTATGAAATACAGGATCTATTTATCAAAGGATTCTTGATTACAATTCAGAGAATGTGCAACGGTACATGAAAGCAATTCAAATGCAACTAATATTTTGGAGGAAACAAGTTACATTACTCTGAGCATGGTATTTTTTACTTGTCCCAGGCTTTCAGTGATATATTGAAATATACATTAGGGGTGATCTCACCACTGTGTGTAAATATCTGAAGGGAGGATGTAAAGAAGACAGAGCCAGGCTCTTTTCAGAGGTGCCCAGTGACAGGGCCAGAGGCAATGGGTGCAAACTGAAACACAGGCGGTGCTGTCTGAACATAAGGAGAAACCTTTTTACTGTGAGGGTGACTAAGTGCTGGCACAGGTTGTACAGAGAGGCTGTGGAGTCTCCATCCTCGGAGATATTCAGAAGCACACGGTCCTGGGCAACCGGCTCTGGGTGGCCCTTCTTGAGCAGGGATGCTGGACCAGATGACCTCCAGAGGTCCCTTCCAACCTCAAACAGTCTGTGAGTCTGTGCTTCTGTGATACCACAGCAACTGCGAAGATAGGATACACTGAACACCATCTATATTCCTAGGCATATATCTATCTTCTCTGGCAAAAAGGGTTCATTAGACATTTGAGTCAGAGACTCATGTAAAAGTCTAATCTGAAAGTAAATTTGGTAAGTGTTTTCCTTTTCATTTATGACTTGTCACCCAGGCTGGAGAAACCCATTTTAGGCTCCACATTAAAGGGCAGTTTTATTTCACAGCATGACTTGAGGTGGTACATAACACTGAAGTCATTTTCCTTCTTTCCAGTAATTGTTTGGGGTTTTTTTTTCCAGCTTTTAAGACACTCTATAACGTTTAATCTTACTGAAAACACATACTGTAATAAACGCTATAAATCATGCATAGATATCTCAGAGTTCTAATAGAATTAGAAGTTAAAATATACTTTCTTAGCCCATTAAAATGAAAGAAAAAACCTATATGTTATTTTTTCAACACAGAGGCAAAACTGTTTCCTTTGCAAAGTTTATTTTGGATCAAAGAATTGCTGTTCCTGTCTTTTGGAATGGATGGAATAATTTTCTTCATATCATCAAGTATGCATTTGTTTTCATTTACTGTATATATAGAAATTAATCAATTGATGTCCAATGCAGTGAAATTTGTCTTAAGGGATAGTGGTAAAAGAAATGAAAGAGGTATCCAAAAGCCTGAATTAAACTATATCAAGTCTTCTGAATCCTCCCAACTGTTCTCAGATGGTGCTTAGCACATTGAGGCCAGCCTCAATGGCAGTGTCACTATGTAAGGCAGGTGCAAGAGTGAGGCTCTCCTTTAAGGACAGCTCACTTCAGTGTGAAGTGAGACTCAGAGCCAAAGAAAGAAGTGGAGAAGAAAGGATAAAATGGTTATAAAATAATTTTGCAGTCACCCAATGTGAGCTTCCTTACTCCTATAATAAGTGCCACAGTATCTTAAAGAGGCGCCAGGAATGTGTGTTGGAGCAGCCTCCCCAGGGTGTGGCTGGATTTGGCAGAATCTGACATATCATTAAAGAAAACAGACTTTTTAAGGTAGAAATGTAGGCATTATTTTTTTTCTTCTGATATTCATATTACTAAAAACAATTAAGACACTGGCTGAGCAATGGCAGAATCAGATCTGCACAACCCATGCGATCCTTCTTAGGAAAGTTCCGCCGGTAATTCTGGATTCTGGGTCAGCTCAGCACTAAACTTATTTAATGCTGATGCCCTGCTCCAAGTCACTGCAAGCAATAGGAGACAAATAAGGAAGAGTGGATGACACAAATTCCTTACAAGGATGGCACCTGCAGAACTACAGTAAAAGTACTAAAAATATTGGCCTCCTTGGTCAGGCCAATTAGCGATAGATTCTCCTTTGCTATGATGGAAAAACATCTTCTTCTGAGACAGATTTTGTTATTGGAAACTGCTTAAACTATCTAATGGATATGACAGATAGAGGTTTTCTATCTACTTTAGCATGGAATTGTGCATGAACTACAAACACACTAGGAGACGGGATTTACTATCATAATATAGTCCTGCACTAAGAGTCTCAGCAGTTCGTATTTAGCAGGCTTGTCACCATCAGATCGGGTCATGAGAGAAACAATTGCACAAAAGAGAACATTTGCCTACGTAGCAAGTAGGGAGAGGATCAGAATACTGATAATTTCTCTCTGGCATCCGGGCACATCTGGGCTTGGGCTACACAACAGAATAACATATCTGTATTTAAGATGTTCCCTCACTCTCAAAAAACACTGGGTCACTAGGAAAAAAATTAGGCTTATGATTAAGTATGATTAATATAACTAATGCAGAAGGATTTCCTGAATCTGTGGAAACCCTGGAAAAAAGAGTTCTGAGAGCTCTTTTTCTCTGCACTGGTCTTCTCAAAACAGCATTAACATCAGTGCCCAGTGGTGGTAATTTAGATGTCAGAATTGAAACATTTTTCATTATTTATGTAGAAAGAAGCACATATACTGAATACATGTAATTTCCTGTAAGTGCTACTTTTGTTGGCCAAATGCAGGGAAATTAAGCTATTTTTGTACTACACTTTCATTAGCAGGAACACAACAATAAATGGTTGTTTCACATTTGTTAGTTTGACCAAGGAGCACACATTACAATGGTAACTTTCCTATGTACAGTATTCAATAGAAGTATTTTAACACACAGTGTTTGTCATGTGTTAGCTAAGATGTATCAAAAACATTTTTATCCTCACAGCAAATGTAATTTTGGAGAGACAAATACATACGTCATCCAGTCTCAAGAATTCAATCACATTTTTAATATCTCCCCAGCCTGTGAAATGAGATCACACTCTATCACATTGCACTCCACTGGGTGGAGTTTACTTTGCAGTTTACCTTCAAAGGACAAACTGATTTTTTGTAACCTGCTTGCAGTATTACCCCAGCAGTGGTAACCAGCAGTGGGGAGAAGCTGACTCAGCAGTGGAAAAGGCTAGATAATTGCAGAGGTGCTGCTTGTCCCTTTCTCTTTCAGTCAGCCTTGCTCCGATGCAGTGAGCGGTACTCCTTTCTTTCTCTGTCACAGAGCCAGGATACAAGTAATGAATTCCAGGAAAAATATGTGATCTGAAATGAGCAGTGGTGAGAGGCAGTGCAGTGTGGAATGGAGTTTCACAATGGTGAATTAAAAAAAGAGAGATCAAAAGTAAACTGCCTTTTTATTTTATATTACTGAGAATCTCTGCTAAGTTTATATTCATTAAAAAGAAAACACCCTACTTAAATAACTCGATTAAAATGGAGTTAGGAAGTAAGAACTCGAAGAAAATGACTGTATTAAAGATATTTTTCTTCCTAGGAAATACAAAAATATCAAATTCAAAATACTACACTACTATCTATTAGGAAGACCACCTAAACTATCTATGACCTGTTATTTGTCAGTCACTGGAAGGCACTCAAAAGACACTCGCAATTTTCCCTTGCAGAACTGTGATATACCACACAGCCTACACTAACTGACAAGCTACCTAAATGACAAGCTTTTCATGGTGCCAGAGAAACAAAATTCAGCAAATGTCCATTTCTTTGTTAGTTTTAAGATGAAAAGCAATAGATGAAAACAATATCCCTAATATGACAAATGATGAAAGAGAAGTTCTGTGGCAGAGGCAGTTTAACAAAACCCGTGAACTCAGGAGGCTCCTCTAGAGTGCGGAGGGCAGGGACAGCAACAGGACTGTATGCACCAGATGCTGAATAAAATCCAGATGTGCTGTCAGTGCCAGAAACTAAGTCTCATCTCAGCTGCAGGGAGTTAACTCAGATCCGAATATAACTCCCCATGTCTGAAAAGGTCTGAAATAATGATGTGAGCTATAAGGAACACTTGAAAACTATAGAAGAAGCTATGTAAAACTCCTTTGGTGCTTGTACTAGAGGATATACCAAAAACTCAACCAGTACTACCAAGGACACAATGCGAAGAATTACCAAATAGTAACGAGTCATGAGTCCCCGCAGTAGAAATGGCCTCACCATAGCACCTGTGGCCGAGTATGGAGACCTAAAGTCTATTTACCGCACTTCAATCCAGATTCTTACCCTGGCTGAATTTTGTATTATGACAAACGGATACCAAATCAAAAGTTACTGTCTTCTATACCAGGAGTATGTCAGAGTCAGTTACATTGAAAACGTCTGCTTTATGTGTATAGCTTGGTGTATACCAGTTTGCAGAATCAGGCCTTCCATTTGCACACCGGCATTTTCCTTTCCATTATAGAGTTAACACTGTGAATGTTAGCACTGCTATGGCTCCAGAAAAAGAACTGTAAATGTGACTGCTATAATCGGGGGGGGGGTTGGGGTTTTTATTTCTGGAAAGAGGAATACCCAAATTATCTGAATCATGGCTACTGAAACAAATTGCAGCATTGTATGTATATGAAATAAATATTTTTAAAAGCTCAAAAGCAACAAAAGCTATAGACAGTGTGAAACTAAAGAGTAAAATTTTCGAGCTATTTGAAGAAAGTTGCTGGCAGGCTTGTAGGTAGTCTACACAAGACTCCCACACTCCCATCTTTTCAGACATGCTTTTGTGCTTGATTAATTAGACAAACTAGGGAGAGGTGATACTTTTGCAGTGACTGATGTTTTCTTATAATTAAATCAATCTGGTATATATCTCACATAAAGCATTAGGTCATGAAATGTTCATAAAACGCCAACCTAAGTGTCATCTGGAAAATTACAAATTTAATATTTAGATGGATGTCTTTGGTAAAAATAAAAAGTGAGCTCTTTAATTTCATAGAAATATAGTATCATAAATTTAGTCTGAGCATCATATATTAAAATAATGTTATGCAAATACACATGACAGTTAAATAAGGTATTAGAATAAGACTGTTTAAATGAATAAGTAATATTTTAAAATGTCAGTCAACACACCATGAAAAAAGAAAGCTCAATTTAATTAGGTTGGTCATTTGTGGCTTAGGTAGGAAAAGGATTAGCATGTATAGTAAGTCAAGGTTGCCCAAAGCTTTGTGTGGGTTTTACACAGGTATTCACTTTCATCTCAATAAAAGAATTAGTGTAACAAATGCTGGCTTACACGGTGCTTTGCTGCTTGTGGCACAAGAGAGCTTCTCAAGAAACTTGCTGCATTGCCACATAAAGGTCAGGCACAGTTCACAGAGAATTAGAAAAAAAAAAATCTTAAAAAAGATGGCTTTGCTGACAAATCTGTAGCATGGTGGCATAGACAAGCTTTTTTATAGTTTGCTTATGTCAACTTTATTTTGACTAATTTATTTCCTATAAAAGGCAAATAATTGTAGTACCAGTAGAGAAGATGTCTATCTGCAATCACTGGCATAGTCCAGTGGGATTGCAGAGGAAAGACAGAGGGTTTGGGGTAATATACTAACTTACATGATTTTTTTTCATGTGCACAAAAGTCAAGCAACTGACAGTAATGTTTGCAGCCTGACATAACTTGCCTACTGTAGACTGCAATGCATTGAAGAAAGCAGAGTAGATACAACGCACTTGCTGGGAGGACCACACTTTTGCCTAGCATTAATGCAGAGAGGTCTCTACACAGTACTGAAAAATACATGGGGCTTCGTACATATTTCAAGCTTCCCCAGCTGGAATTTTTTTCTGTCTCTCTGGAAGATAGACCAGAAAGTGGAAGAAAAGAGGTCACAAGGGCCAGGCACATGCCAAATCTGCACCTAATCTTCATAACCACAGGACTGAGGTAGATGGTATGTATTTATAAAACAAACTGAGTGTTGCATAGCACATTCATGGCAATAAGTATGCCCATATTGCAAATATTGCACTTTGGAAGTCCTGAGGACTGCCAGCCCAAACTGCTGGAACAGCACACTCACTGTTCTCAAATACCGTGCTCCGCTCGAACTCAAGAGGAAAAGAATAATAACAGGTTTTCTTTGTTTTGGGGATAAAGTAACAAGAACCTTAAGTGCAAATTATTTTCATAGACAAGCATTATTTAAAAACTAAAACAGACAAAAAATATCATTTGATACTCTCTAAAAGATATTTCCCTTTTCTCTTTTGTACTTTTATGCTGAAGTACCTTCTCAAATCTTCTGAAAGCTGGGATTTTTTGAATCAATCTTGAAAATCGCAAATGTTTTCACTACAAGTTTCCAGCTACTTTCTTTTCATATCTACTGTAAAATATGCTAATAGAAACAAGAAGCAGCTGCACTCTGCTCATTCAATGGAAATTATCAGCTTGTGTATATTTATTGTGTTATTGACCCTGTATTTGCCAAAAGAATGTAGGTCCATGTACATTCCAGACAATATCAGATACAAAAAGCGTATTTAGAAATATGCCGTACTGGAACATTTTATAATAGGGTTTTTATCGTGGAGTTATGAGGAATTCTCGGGAGACAATAAAGAGATTTTTTTTTAAGTCTCCAGAATGAAGAACACTATTTAGCTGATACTGTAAAGACTGAAAAGTTTGGAAATTTATTTAAGTCTACTTAATACAAGGAACATAACGATTCCAAACCAAATGGCACAGGTGTGAAAGTCATCATTTCCAAAAGTGGGCATGCCGAAGGAAGCCACTGAGTCTAGCAAAGGACACATGTTGTGTGCTGTCAATGCAACACACAAGGTTCAAACTCCTCCGGTGATAACAGCAATGTCTTTCAGCAGCACTAACTGCTTGTATTCAAGCTGAATACAACGTTGTCTGTGTTTTTATCCATCCTGAATATTATACCATTGGAAATGTACATTAATGGCAACTTCTCTTGTATCTTGATTTATATGTGATTCAAGCCTATACTAATCACCAATATTCAAATGCAACTTTTGGGAGAAAACAAATCCCCTTAGATGTGTTCATTTGGAACACCACAAAATGCAACACTTCCAAGCCTCTGAAATCAATCAGAGATAGTCAGGTAATTCAGGAATAGCACGCAGAGCTAGAAGGGGTTTGTTGTTGTAGCTTTTTGAATTAGATGTGTGTAAGCACTGCTACAGTTTATTCTTTCCAATGAGAATATAGGAGCTGGGTTTTTAGAGGATCTCACTGTGCTATTACGTGTAAAGACATTGAAGCACTGGCTACAACAAGAACATGAAACTGAAATTAACCACTTTAAACCACAGTGAAAGACAAATTTAAACACTTAAACATGTGCCAAATATGAAAGCTCCCCCCCAGTCTATAGCATGGTAAGGCTCAGCCTCCTGCAAAACCTAAGCCTCTCACATAACAAACCTGGTTGACAAACACTGATTTATGAGAGAGGAAGGACTCTCATTCCCCAGTAGCACAACTAGTGGAATTCAGCAGCACTTAGACAAAAAACCCTCCACAACTTTACACTACTGCACATTCAAGTCAAACAACACTCTCCCATTTTAGGATGCAAACCAAGTTTGACAGATCTCCTACTAACTTTCTGTCCCGGCACAATAACTTTCCCTTGACTTTACATGCAGCAGCTAGGCTGGAGAGACTAATATTCTCAACTGCACAGCCACTTAATCCCTCCTTGTCTCATTCCATAACGGTCACAATCAAGACCTGAATTCAGGTCTTTCTGTGGCCTTAACAACTGCTCCAAGCTTTTTATAAGCATCTGTAATTCCAGCTCTTTAGCACACATGCAGTTGTATACATTGTGGATACTACCAGGTTAATCATTAGTACTTAAAATATAAAGCTAAGAATGTCTTTACAGGATTGGAGCTCTAGTCTGCAATGTGTTCCTTGTGTGTGCTGCAAATAATGGAGATGAGTGAAATGTTCACAAACCTTTGAATTACTCAGTTATAAACAGCAAGGAAAAATTAAGTAGAAATACATATATACATAGCCACATATATGCAAATAAATAAAACTAGATATATCATTTCCATATACTGCAAAACTTTGAAACAAACAAGCAAACAAACAAACAGAAAAGCTTACCCTTGCCAACGTCAGTGTTCCTTGTTTACACACACTGCAGCGGACCCTCAGTTTCCCAGGTTTCACAGCTTGGCAGAAATTTTTGCAAAAAACATAAAAACTGTTGTAACTAGCTGCACCTGTCAGGACGAAAAAAAAACAACAAACAAAAACATTTGACATATACTGAAAATCAGTAACAAACTGTAATGAAAGGCTATTTGACTTTATAAGTGATAAGTAAAAAAAAAAGGTCTTATCTTGCCTGGCCTAGTTCTTAATACTTTTCAGTAACTCCTGCTTCTTGATCAATAGATATAGGTGAATTACACCGTAACTCCTAGAAAATGCATCCTGTCTTAAGTTTGAGCTTACCACTGATGAGCACCAACTGTAATCTTTGGCAAGCGATGTATGAGATTAATTACCCCAGCTCTCCATAATTTGCATCTTACTCCTAGTCTAAATTTGTCTAGCTGCAAGTTTTAATAAGTTCAAATTGCATGAATATTTCCTTGGATGAAGTTTAAAAGATTAGTTTGACTGATATCACAGCAAGAAAACAAATATTTAATTTAGCAAATTTAGTTTTATTCATGGAAGACTGGAAACCATTTCTTTATTCTTGCTGGCAGCAGTATAACCTAGCAAAGTTTGTGAACTGCTGCCAAGATATTAGGCCAAGTAAATTTTCAAGGAAAATGAAATGAAATGCATTCTGTTCTGTGAAACTATGGAACAGAAGATGATATGCAGAGAATGGTATAAGCCTGGGGCAATGCTAATGAATTTGATTTCACATGCAATCCTGATCACTGTTTTGAGTAAATCCCTTTTTAGGATGGCTGTTACTATTCCTTAGAAAGTGATGGAAGATTCATAGCGTGGTTTTAATCTAGACTAGACATCTCCAAGTTCAGAGACTCAAGCTTATTATCAGATGTTGAACTGAGACCAGAATAAACTTTTTAATAGATTTTTCCAAATATCAAAAGGAATGGTTGTGGAGATTTGACCCATTAACAGTGGTGAACTTCAGAATCAACAGCAGTCCCTTAGAAATCAGAAGTTTTTCACTGTCTTCTTCCCCATTCTCCTACTTCTCCCTACATTTATCAGCAATATATTTTTTCTGTATATTTGGATCCTAACATGTTACCACAGTAAATATGATAGAATCATAGTATCATAGAATCATTTAGGTCAGAAAAGACCTCTAAGATCATCGAGTCCAATCGTTAACCTAGCACTGCCAAGTCCACCACTAAACCATGTCCCTAAGCACCACATCAACAGGTCTTTTAAATACGTCCAGGGATGGTGGCTTAACCACTTCCCTGGGTAGCCTGTTCCAATGCTTAACAAGCCTTGCGGTGAAGAAATTTTTCCTAATATCCAATCTAAACCTCCCCTGGCGCAACTTGAGGCCATTTCCTCTCGTCCTATCACTTGTTACTTGCGAGAAGAGACCGACACCCACCTCGCTACAACCTCCTTTCAGGTAGTTGTAGAGAGCGATGAGGTCTCCCCTCAGCCTCCTCTTCTCCAGGCTAAACAACCCCAGTTCCCTCAGCCGCTCCTCAGAAGACTTGTTCTCCAGACCCCTCACCAGCTTCGTTGCTCTTCTCTGGACACGCTCCAGCACCTCGACATCCTTCTTGTAGTGAGGGGCCCAAAACTGAACACAGTACTTGAGGTGCGGCCTCACCAGTGCCGAGTACAGGGGCACGATCACTTCCCTACTCCTGCTGGCCACACTATTTCTGATACAGGCCAGGATGCCATTGGCCTTCTTGGCCGCCTGGGCACACTGCTGGCTCATGTTCAGCCGGCTGTCGACCAACACCCCCAGGTCCTTTTCCGACAGGCAGCTTTCCAGCCACTCTTCCCCAAGCCTGTAGCGCTGCATGGGGTTGTTGTGGCTGAAGTGCAGGACCCGGCACTTGGCCTTGCTGAATCTCATACAGCTGGCCTCAGCCCATCGATCCAGCCTGTCCAGGTCCCTCTGCAGAGCCTTCCTACCCTCGAGCAGATCAACACTCCCGCCCAACTTGGCGTCGTCTGCAAAATTACTGAGGGTGCACTCGATCCCTTCGTCCAGATCATTGATAAAGATATTAAACAGAACTGGCCCCAGCACTGAGCCCTGAGGAACACCACTCGTGACAGGCTGCCAACTGGATTTAACTCCATTCACCACCACTCTTTGGGCCCAGCCATCCAGCCAGTTTTTTGATCTGGAATAATTATTTTAATTCTTTTAAAAATATTTTCAATATTAATATTTTAAATTTTATTTTTAAATATTAATATTTTAAATAAATATATTTTTAAACATGACTGACCTGCTTTATTTTTACATGTCCTTCACATGATAAGGGTCAGAGCCTGTGTTCTGCCAATGAAAATGCCTACCAATTTCATGTTACACCTACTCAGAGGTGTCCTAACATAAATGTGCAACTAGTTTCCAGAACTCAACTTCAGAGAACTATGTCACCCAAAAAACTTTTTGTCTAAGAAAATGTATATGTCTTCAAAGAAGATGTACACTGCTGAAAGAAGAAATTTTATAACATTTTTTCAAGTTTTCAGAAAAGTAAGCTATGTAAGAGTACATCAGTGATGTATCCAATATTAAGTTTAGTCAACTGATCTATCAAGTGTTTTCATTATGCTTCCCTGGGGAATATTAATCACCATAGCAGAACATAAAGCATAGCAGAATTCAAACTGAATTCAATACATTCACAGTCATACAAACTTTTCAGATGAGTAAGTGCAACTCACAAGGTTGAGAGCACACTTCTCAAATCAGTCTAAAACACAGTCCTTAGATTAAAATAGTTCAACTAAAGAAAAAAAGGCTTATGATGAACTATTTAATATATAGTACAATATTGAGAGGTGAATCCAAACTAAGTATGACAAAATTTTGGACATTTCGATCTCTGTTCACTCATATTTTGCCTGAGGGTCCTAAAACTAGGACTGAGAGCACGTCTGGATTAGACTCAATTTGAGCTAGAATCCACAACAAAAATCTAAACTACTGTGTTGCAAATGAGAAGGAGTACACTTGCAAATGATTGAATTTTACTTTTGGCAGTTCCTCTATGCAGGATCAGCAGGTCAATCAATAAAACAAAAGGGCAGTACCTTTAGCACAATTCAAAGGAAATACTACATGACTTAAGTAAGGAAGAATGCTATTGCTAATAGAGGCCCACAATAAACAAGATGATTTCAGCCACTTATTTCTGACTGGTCTTAAGTGCAGGAAGTGAGACCAGAGCCCTTTACCTATTTTGGTATCACCAGTCCTCTCCCATCGCTCCGATTTCTTATATGGGCAGTCTGATGAGACTAATGAGACTGCTGCTTCTATTCACATGTAGAAGCACTTATCCTGAGTAGATCTGTGATGCCACTACTCACTGTCCTACTTCAGTCCTACTCTCCAGAAGGATTCCTGCCATCACTCTAATGAAGCCCTTCCAATCAAACAGAACCATCTTATTGAGTACATGAGCCCTTATAGAATAAAATATTTTGTTAATTGGGCTGATGCCTTTCCTGATCCAGTCCTCCACTCCCTGATGTCTTGTGTCCCTGTCTCACATTTTATACCAAGTTTATTTCAAGCAGTAAACTACTTGAGGCAGGAATCATGCTTTCTGCCTGCTTTGTGTTCTAAGCTCATTCCATCTGGACCCAAAGATAAAATTATATTATTGATAATACTCTGCAAAATATTCACAGGATAGTATGGCATAAATCAGCATGACTGAATACTGCAGTAAAAAATAGCGGTCATAGGAGAGGCCTAAAATGAGACATATTGCTGATTTACTATAGAGGATAAATCTTATGCATTAGTTTGATATTTACTCCATGCAAAAATAGACTATGTTAGCTCAATATTAATTTTTCTTAGCACTTTCCATTTCTTTTTTTCCTTTTTCATGTATATAAAAAGTACCCCCAAACACATCCCCTATGCACAAATTTGAAACACAAGAAACAAATTTATAATATAATGAGTTGGAGCAGTTAAGCAGCACAGATCTCTTCAGAGACCCAGAATAACTTTTGAAATGTCTGCTATAGCAAGGCTGCTGGAAAGGCGCAACACGACAAGAGGAATGTTCTGATTTTAAGAGGAAAGTGTAAATGGAGATTTTCAGCAATCCATTCACCATTTTATGCAGATGTGCTGACCTCAGTCTCACAAAGTGCAGTTACATCATCAGGTGGATGTCCTGAGCAGCATCACCATAGAATCATAGAATCATAGAATCATTGAGGTTGGAAAAGACCTCTAAGATCATCGAGTCCAACCGTCAACCCAACACCACCATGCCCACTAAACCATGTCCCTAAGTGCCTCATCTACTCGTCTTTTAAATACCTCCAGGGATGGGGACTCCACCACTTCCCTGGGCAGCCGGTTCCAATGTTTCACCACTCTTTCAGTAAAGAAATTTTTCCTTACATCCAATCTAAACCTCCCCTGGCGCAACTTGAGGCCATTTCCTCTCGTCCTATCGCTTGTTACTTCAGAGAAAAGACCAACACCCACCTCGCTACAACCTCCTTTCAGGTAGTTGTAGAGAGCGATGAGGTCCCCCCTCAGCCTCCTTTTCTCCAGGCTAAACAACCCCAGTTCTCTCAGCCGCTCCTCATAAGACTTGTTCTCCAGACCCCTCACCAGCCTCGTTGCCCTTCTCTGGACACGCTCCAGCACCTCAACGTCCTTCTTGTAGTGAGGGGCCCAAAACTGAACACAGTATTCGAGGTGCGGCCTCACCAGTGCCGAGTACAGGGGCACGATCACTTCCCTACTCCTACTGGCCACACTATTTCTGATACAGGCCAGGATGCCATTGGCCTTCTTGGCCGCCTGGGCACACTGCCGGCTCATGTTCAGCCGGCTGTCGCGAAGACTGAATTAAAAATGCAAATGCTAAAAGTCAGCATACATTACAATACTGATGGCCAACATTAAATTCTTTACTGACTTGTTAATGTCACTGTGTATTTTAGCATGGCCCTTGGCCGAGACTGCATCCTCTTGAATCCCTTTTCAGAGAGGTACTGAAAGAAACAGGAACAAAGAAATCTGCTTTATGCACCAGCTCTGACATAGCAATATTAATAAGAATTGTAATTATGGCACCATGCCAGTAATCACTAAAATTGCTGCAGCACCAACCTTAGAACCTCGTCTTTCCTCATTCAATCATGGTCTATAAGTTTTCATAAAGCTTTCCATTAATAATTTATAATACTGGCACTGGGCAAGAATGCGTAGACACAGCAAATTACAAGTTAAAAAAAATGGAAGTCCCTTTATAAATGCTGATTCTGATACTGAACATGAGCATTAATGCCATAAATAAATAAATTAAATTATAACTACTAGTCATCTTTGCAGTTACATACATTGGTGGGCGGAGGAAGACTGAGGGAAAAACAAATGTGCTGTATCTGCAGTTATTCTCTTCTGAGAAGGTAAAGTCACAGCAATCTCAATTTTCAGGTCCATATTCCAAACATTTAGTTGTGGGGCAAGGGTCCCATAATAGTCTCTTTTGACCATCAATGATTCATCCGTTGGTCTGGACACTCTTTTCTAGCTTTCCCACACCAGCTGGTACATCAGCGTGTCTTTTGAGAAGCCATTTACTTTGAGTCTCTACCATTACATTACTCTTATCCTTAAAGATGGTGCAACAAGGATCTGTCATTTTGTTGACAAGTATTTTACTTTAAATTACTGTAAACTGAAAGAGATGCCACCAGAAAGTTGACCTTACAAACCTGAGTTTCTCATAGGTCCAAAAGCATTTTTCAGCACATGATCATAGGCTAACTTTTTAAGAAGCCATCTCCAATATGTCAAGCTTCAGATAAATCTGACTTGGAAGCACAGAAAAAAAGATGCCTTTCATTTTATTCACATGTGATAAATTAGCAGCTAAATGAATCATTTCCATCTGCATTGGTGAATTAATCTCATAACTTGTTTCAACATAGCAAAATTAATTTAATGCACAACTGCCTGGCTATACTGGTCTACCTTAACTGCCCTTTGCATTTGGTGAGAACACTTACAGGACTGAATCTTTCAGGGAAAGTAAGGGAATGTCTCTCCACGAAATGCCTCTCCCATCTGCAGTCATAGAGAATTCACAACCTCCTTCCTCAGGTCATCTGTTCTAGTACTTCAAAATCTTTATTTTTATGAAGATATTCCTTATTTTTAGCTTTAATTTTCTGTGCTGAAATTTAACAATTACATCCTCTATTTTTCACCAAAGATATGGAAACCAATTTATTTTCTTTCTCTTTGCAGCAGGTTTTTGTATTGGTTTTCTATTTCATGGGCTAGTCAACCCCGATATGGTCATTCCTTTCTTATACGTAATACTCTCTAGAGCTCAAAATATTTCTCTTGGACTTTTCCTTAAATAGCGTTAGGTGCAGCTCCCTAAACTTGTCATAATTTTCCAGCTGAAGTCTTTCTACTGCTGAGTGCAATAGAGTTCTTTTTCTTTTCTTTAAGACATCTTGAAGGTTATACTTCTGTTTATCTGTTCCTATATAATATTTTGCTTAACATTATGGGCATAACTTAATTGGTTCCTGTTCAGTCTATGATTTAAAATGAACCTCCAAACCCTTATCTACTTCCCCTGTTGTAACCCATTCTGTATTTGTGTTGCTGAATACCGCCAGCCCTGTGCTGGCCCCTTCTGAACAGCATGGTGGTTTTTTTCAGACTATATTTCCAATTTGTCATGATCATTTTACATTCTCAGGCTGTTCTCTAGTTTATCTGCAGTCCCTCCTAGCTTGGTGATGTCTACAGAGTTAATAAGTATTGTGTCTATTCCATCCTCCAGGTCATTAATGAGAATATTGATAAATACCAGATGTAGTACAGACCCATTCAATATATCCCTCCATTTTGATGATGAACCACTAATAACTACTCTGCAGCTACAGATTAGTAGACAAGTTCACAGCAAGCCTACTGTTTTTATCTATATCTGGACCCCCAGTTTGCTAATGACAGTATCATGCTAAATTGTCAAAAACCTTACAAAGGTGAGTATGTGATATCTACTGCTTTCTTCTCTCCACAGTCCAACATGATCTGTTTTTTGATAAATTTGTGCTGGTTGTTACTCTTGTTCTTGGATTCTTTAGATTTTTCCTCCAAGCATTTTCAGGAACTTCACTGAAGCTTTTAGGTTTAAAATTCCTAGACTTTTCCATTACTTTTTAAAAATGTCACCAGATTTCCCCTCCATTCTTCCTATATATTATTTATTTTCTGTGAGTTCTAGAAGTTATTTCAGTAGTTCTGAGATTCCATTCAATAAGGAGGACATTTACTTTGAAGGAATACAAATTACACTAATGTCTCATAAAATAGCAAATTTAGAATTATCCATGTGGGAGCAAGCAGAAAATAAGTCTGAGCTGTTTGAGGTTTTTTCTTGTTTTGTTTTGTTTCTGTTTTTAAACTACAAGCAATATCTAGTACTGATATCTTCCTAACAAAATTTCCTAACAAAAATTGCAGTAAAACATAAAGCAAGAATCTAATTGATCAAGAACGGCTACTGAAGGTTCCAAGACCTTCCAGAATTCAAAGCAGAAGTATGCATAGGCTAACCTACTAAGATAGCTCTGGTAATGAGATAAGTTACAGCCTCAGGTCATGCTACAGTGTATAGAAATAAATTATTTCAATTTTTATTATCTTTCTATATTAACCATCAAATAACATGACAGAAGAGATAAAGTAACATATTAACCTAAATTCATCACATCTCCTTTCTAATATCCAGAAATAATGTCTCAAAAGAAATTAGTTTAAGCCCTATGTAAACTGAATTGCTCAAACTAAGTCATCAGAGGTGGGGTTAAGGACGAATTTTGAAAGTTTAATATCCTTCAGTGCTGGGGGACAGCATCCCTGTCATTCAGGAATGGATGATAGGTCAAGAAAAACAACAACAGTAATTTTTCTCTAGTATATTTTGTACTGAACGCACTTCCATGGATGTTTAACAGCTCCTTAAATATATAAGAAATAATTCCAAGCTAGAATCATAATGAATACTATGTAATTGACATGGTATCGTGGTGTTTGACACTTTTTCTACCAATGTTCTCATTCGAATGAAGCTTGCAGTTGTTGGGGAAACTTAATGACTTCCCACTTGGAAATATCGAAAGTGTGTCTGAGGGCAATACTAGAGTAGGGAAATGAGAGAAAGACCAAGAGAAAAGTGTTGGAGCAAGACAAAGTATCAGGAGACACAGAAATACCCTAAGTATTATAACCCCTTCTCCATAAGCTCCTCTGTAAGCATTTTGCCCTACCATCTCCACCTCAGGCTTAGTTATCTGTGTTCAAGAGTGTCTAAGGTCTAGGGCCCACCATCATAACTTTGGCTCAGCCTTCTAAGGAAATGACCAAGTCGTGAGAAAGAGCTGTGAAAAAGTTTGTAGAAGGATAAAAGTAAAATGGCAGAGAGAAAGGGTTGTGGAGATGGAGTCACTAGGCCAAGGATTCAAGGGGAAAAGTACCAACATGGGTAGTTACAAAATCCCAAAGGGAAAAATGAGGAGGTTATTTGATCTGACACTGTATGTTGAGAGCTTACAGTTTAATGATCCAAGATACACAGATGACAGGTTTCATGTTCATTGGTTCATTGGTCTCCATTAAAATCTTTCTCAATGTTTTTGCTATTAATTCAGATTCTGCTTTTCTCTCTAATAGCTAATATTTTCTATATTAGCTATTTGTTGATGTAGATCTTCAAATCAGCCATAGAAAAGAAATGAGGAAGGATTGAATAAGCCACACTGCAGGTTGTATAAGATCAGACCAACTGCTTCCTCCCGTTTGGTTTTAGAGAAGTATACAATAAATTACCCAAACCTGAATATCAGACGTCTGAGATGATAGATAAAATTTTTCTAGTTAAAAAGCAGGAGTGGGTCTGATTGATAGACAAAATCTGTTGTTCCATTTTCAAAAGCAATTTATTGATCATTTTATACCTCCAACATCCCCAGTAACTTTTAAACAATGTACATTTAACAAAGACCAGGCTAATATGTATGGCTAATATGTATGAATATATATGTACTTGTACATATGTGAATTATACATATATATGTATAATGTAAATGTATAAGGCACACACTTTGTTGGTGTATAACTTTAAGAAGTTTAATAAGAATTCAGAAAACAATCCCTATTTTGCAGTTTTCACTTTCAAATATCATCAGATAAAGCCATTTATTACAGGCTAGTTTTAGTAAAATGCTTGGTGGTTTTCTCTATCGAGTTCATTTAATTATGTTGCTTTTGCCAGCAAAAAAAAATTATGAAGATATGAATGCAAAAGGCTGGTCATTTATGATCTATGTCTGGACCTGTCTTCTCATCCCAATGAGACACCCTCTCTCTTTTCTACCTCTTCAAAGCTAATTTCCCCACAAATATCCCATCACAAAAAGTATTAAAACTGTTCTCTCTCTTTAGTGTTTCATATAAAAAGAGAAAGTAGCTTTCTCTGATGTGTATCCCAGTGGTTTTTACTGTCTCCCCATTTAGATTTTTAAGCTCCGTAGGACCTGAAGTACCTCCTTTTTTCTGTGTTGTTAATGATGAACATGCTGTGGGAGCTTTATACATGTTAGTGATAGCACAGACCAATTACTTTTATATGCATGACTAGTTAATCCTAAAACATTAGTCATAATGACTATAGACCTGATACTGAAATCTCTAATCAGTCAAAACACCCATTATCATCCATATGACTGTTTAAGTGAATAAAATCTGAATAGGGATATTAGGAGCTAACCTACTGTTTTCATTTGAACTGCATTTTCATATAGATGATAATGATTACTGAGTCTTTCCTTTAACTCAGCTTTTTAAAAGAGGACACAGCTACAGGAAGTCTTTCAACAGATTGAAAATTACATAAAGCTAACATTGTTTCAGATTCCATTATATTTACATTTAGACTAGTTGTGATTTGTAAAACGTAGACTGACTGTCAGAGACCTCTCAGACCATTTTAACAATTTGCACCCACATAATGAAAAATACATAGTTAGAAGTGAAAACAAAAAAGTATTTTTCCAGCTGTCTTCACTTTAAGGACTTTGCTTGATTCAACACAGTAGGAGGAAAAACATCTGCAGTATAAGCCCAGTAGTCTCAAAGTAGTGAAAATTTCCACATAAAGCTAAATTAAAAAAAGTGTGGAGGTTGCACTTCACCTAAGAAAAGAGATGACTTAAAAGATCTCATTCGCTTTCCAAAAATACAACTGATATGCTCTGCCTCTAATCTTTTCTTTAACTGCCCGTCTTTACCTGCAAAGATTTCACAGAGCACATAGCTTTCCTCCCCAGACACATATATGCAGATGCACACATTTATAAAACATTTCTACCTGTTGAGGATGATACTTATTCTTTATGATGCCTATCTAATTTAGACCATGAGAATGGCATTTATTTGACAGCTAGATCCATCTAAACTGGTCGTGCTGTATTCTAGTGAGAAAAATGGGCACTTTTATGGTTTGATTCAATTCATCCTAAAGTAGATATAAAAAGATACAAATACGTCAGATAAATTGTACCTAAAAGGGCCTGTTTCTCTCTGTTGTGGGGATTTAGGACTACTAGGTCTGGTGGAGATATCTACATTGCAAACCTCTCCAATTAGGTGACACGAATCCCACTTGGTGATGCTGTACACAAGACCTCATGACAAACAGCTGCAGTATTTTGTGGTATGGACAACAATATTAGATAGATAGACTAAACCTTAAAAAACCAATTCCTTTTCTTGAGACTCAAATACGATTTGCAGAATGTCTATGAATCTCAGGTAATTAAAGTATATGGAAGACACAGCTATTTAGAAAAAAGAAATGGACTTGCCACTGTAACAAGGACTACAAATGAAAGTAAGAGAGGATATTAAGAAGAGTTGGAATTTGGCTGGAAAGGGTGTAAAGCCTGTGTAAGAGGTGGAATATTGGAAGTACTTGACAAAGACAATGGGGGGGGACATTTATCTTTTTAACCCCTTCTTTCTCAGTGAAAAATTTTTGTGTGCAAAAAACCCAGGAGGCTTCTATGAATTAAAAAAAATGCAAAAAGAATAGTATTTGATCTATTTTAAATTTCTGGAATTTGGAATGGGGCAGAGAAAAGGTTTATTAGGCTTTCTCTTTCAATCTTTATCATGAAAGAACCTTCTGCTTCCCTTTTCTGAGCCCCAGCATCATTCACCTTCACTTTCTTCCGTATTTCACCCAAATTCTTCCTTCATTATCTTGTTACCCAGCTAACTTCTGTAATTACCTTTCCCCCTTCTCATTCCCTTTCCTGACCTCCTCATAAGCTTCACCTTTCTCTTACTTCTCATAATATACTCTCTCTCCTTCAGTTTGCTCTCTGATTTTCAGACAAAGGAACAAACTTCAACACTAAGGCTAGCATGGTTCGTATTAACAATAAGGAGTGACGGCAGCAAAAAGAGAAAAAGACAATTGTGATGATTCTGCCAGACAGCAAAACACAGAAAAAAAAAGAAAAAAAGACAACTTCATGAGATTGCTGAAAGCTTGGCAAATGATACATGGGAGACAAAGAGTGATACCTTGGACATCAACAAAGTGTTCAAGACTAAGGGTATCAAAAGGTCTCCCTAAAAATGTACTCCTTGTGCATGGGGAAACCAGTACACATCAACCATAACATCCCCCGCAAACCACCACCCTGAGCTGCTTTTTACCTCATTGAAGGGACTGAGTGTGACCTGCAGTGATAACAACTGGCTGGAACCGGCCTGTTTGTAGTTGCAGGCAGGGACTTCTGGGTTTAAGTCTAAGCACATAAGGGGAAGCGAAGCTGCTCCAGAAAACTAAGCATGGGTGGCACATTTCCTACAGTACACTGAAGCCTACAGGCTTCAGTATGAGCAGCAGATCCAGTTGAGCACAATTTCAGCAAATAAACTAAGAAATGTTTACGAATTAAAAGCCAGTTGTACTGATCAGCTCTAGCACAGCTGTGGTTTCCTCCTTTTTGTCTAAGTGGGATTTGAGAACATGCACATTTTTTTGAGATTTCTGTATGGACAGCAGCATGCTTAGGGAAATAGCCATGACTGGACAGCTTGACACCCAGAAATCTTGAACACTCAGGTGCCAGGGCGCAGCACAGCCGGGGAAGGACAGGGGAGCCAGGAGCCAATGGTGACGGTATGGCAAACAGCAGCCAGGGTCTGGCCAACAGGGGCTCACACCCACTGCACCTGAGCAAGGTGAGCAGGGCAGGTGCAGCGATGGTCACTCACAGACCAGTGGTCACCAAGCCCATATGGATGAGGCTGGTCCCAGTTCAGGCCAGGAAATGAAGTCAGCAAGTCAAGGTCAGGATCAAGAAGATATACATCCAGACACAGCATACCTAAAAACATAGCCCAGGGATGGAACAAAGGTAGGGACCTGAGCTTAAAGGCAGCTCCCAGGCCAGTGGGCCCACTGAGGATGGGTGCGGTGGAGACCTCTGACAAGGCTTCCTGCACCTCTTTCTCACACAGCTCTTTTCACAGAAGTCTGATCCAAGGTTACACAACTGCCTCATTTCACAGGTGGCCTTTGACACAACCAATTAAATGCCCAAGGAGGGAGGGAGGTTGAAGAAGTTGCAGAGCCTGTTGATGCCATCACACCAAGCATGTGATATCCCAGAAAATACCTGTGTCATGTCCAGCAAGAAACAAAGTACTGACAGATCATGGAAAGGGTAAAATATCATTAAATCATCAGCTTCTTAATTGAGAACGCACCATAGAACTTAGGAAAAGAATTAAAAGAAACTATATTTAAATTTATAGAATGGATGCCTTCATTTGTAAATTGAAGATGAGATTGTATCAGCTTATTTATAGTTTCAAGTATATGACATTTCACAAAAGTACATCTGCGTAGGAGATCATGCACAATTTAGGCAATTACCTTTCTGACAATACAGAACACAAAATTCAAATTTTGCTTTCTTGGTTAGTTTGAAATTTTATTCCTAGTGTTAGTGTGCGATCACACTATCTAATTGGATGTTTCTTTTGACTGAAAGTTCAAATAACAGCATACCCTCAGTCAAAATAATGGCTATTCCTACTGAGCTTCTTCTCTGTATTAGCTCCCTACTTACTTCCAGTGTCCAAAAAAACCCCAGTTCTACTCAGCTAACGTTGTCCAGATATAGGTAAGCTAACATATCAATACCAATTACCAGTAACTATGAAAGGCTGGTAACAAGCAGCAACAACAGAATTGTTGTTAGTTTTGTTATAGAGTCTGTTACCCTATTACAAAACATTCTGGAAAAGTTCATTTTTCAGAGCACCCTAGGAATAAACAGTGAGGTAGGACAGATCATGGAAGATAATTAAGTTATTCAAGGTACTAAAACATTAAAAAAGCTTCCTCAGCAGTGTTTTAATAGAAATTACATTGCTACTGAATAAAAAGGAAAATTCCCTTGTGGCCAAATAACTGGTTAAACTGCAGGAAACAAAGGTCAGGAATAAATGATCAGTTTTCTCAGTGCAGTCCCAAAAGGAAATTGTGCTACGACTTGAGTATTCACCATCAGAAAAAGAGAAATGAACAGTGAAATGACAAAGTTTGCTGGTGATATGATTTTATTCAGGATAGTAAAAATGAAGGCCAACTGGAAAAAACATTGAAGAATGCAGGATGCTGAGTGACTAATAATAAAATGAAAAATGAAATTCATTGTAGATAAATGCAAGGTAATGTACATGGGAAAAAAAAAACTTTACACAAACATTGATGGTCTTGACTAGTTATTACCATACAGAAACAAGATCTTGGGGTTATAATAGATAGTTCTATGAAAATGTCAGCTCAATGCTCTGTAGCAATCAAAAAACTAAATTGAATGCTAGGAATTATTAAGAGAGGAATAGAGAAAAAAAAAAACCCAGAAAATAGTGCTGTACAAATGCTGTAAAAAATCCATGATGTGCTCCATTTTCAACAGCATGTGCAATTCTATCCTTTCCATCTCAGAGCAGGATATGGTAGAACTGAAAACATACAAAAAAGAGGGAATGGATAATCATTAATATCCATGCCACAATCACTTAAATAGACAATGACTTTTTGGCCCAAAAAATCGACAGTTAAATGGGAATATCATAGAGGTCTGCAAAATCATAAGAGACATAGAGAAAATGACCAAGAGTGGGACAACATCCTGGAAAATATCATTACCAGACTGATTTATACAAGCTACTGGCAGAAGCTATGGACTGTCAATAGGATACTATGCTAAATGAATCCTTGATCTGACCTGGTGTAGCCACTGTCATATTTAATGTGAGAAAGAGATGGAAGTAATCTGTTACTACATTTCACTGTGCTGCTGTGTCCCTTCAGAAAGACTGTAGCTTGGATCTGTAGTTACAGATCCAGTGGTCCAACCTATTTTGACCTCCAGGCTGCCATGGGAAAGACACAGGACAGTCCTGCTTCTGTGCAACCCAGACCATGCCCTGTGCTGGAGGCATTCTGTGTTCCTGCCCATGAAAAAATCCTGACCCACAAGTCTTTATCAAATGACTTTCAAGGTTGTTTTTTTAAAGTATAGATATTTATGCTCTTGGTTTTATCCACTAGAACCCGCAAATACTGAAGATATTTAGCTCTGTTGTAGCAGATACTTTAGCGATTAAATGACAACAGGTCTTTGTATCAGTCTTATGAGTTTAAACTACTAGAGTATAAATCTTTATGTATTTTCTTTGAACTTCCTTGCCTGTTTTCGAATTTCACGCTGTCATCTTAAGCTTTAAAAACTAATTGTGTTCTGCATTGCACCTTAATTTTCTGAAGGACGTTTCTCCCACAGTAATATTCTTTAAAGTATTGTGTCTTCATGTTGATTACAAGATGATCATAACTTGTATGCCAATGTTGTTTAAAAAGTGCTCTTCATTTTCTGTTCTTTTGCTAATGCTTTCAGTCTTTTTATTAGTTCTGATCCCTTGCACGTTCAAAAGAGTAAGATTTCTCCAGCTATTTTTAATTTTTTGTTTGCTTTACTTTTCTAAAGATTGCTTTTATAAAGAAATATTATTATTTTGAATTTTTTTTTTTGATATTCAGAGACATTTTCAAAGAGATTCCACCTGATGTAAAGAAACACATACCAAATAACCTGGTAGTAATGGCCAATTTTGATGGTTGAGCATACAGAACATCAGTAACTTTGCAGCAGCTTAGTATTCCACGTGCACCTTCTCAGGTTCAAAAGCACTGCTGAAAAATGTTATATGCTTCAGCAATAGTTAGAAAAGATGAGCATTAACACTTTGTTTAAGTTTCATACATTTATACGAATCGATGATTCCACTGTTCCATGTCTATTCTCAGCAGAAATGAGAAAAACTTTGGAAGAGCTGCTACCTCTGGGAAGACCTGAGAAATCCATGTCTTGTCCACAATTACACAACAGACCCCACACAGGTAGGAAAATGTTAATGGTGCTCTACCTAGGAGTCAGCTGGTACAGGCTGTTGGCAGATCAGGTCCATGACATTTAACACCACTATTCACTAGCTATACTAAATTTTTCATTGTTGTAGATTCCTTTTCAGATTTGCAATAAATTAATTCAACTGAACATTCAGTTTTGACTCATTTTCTGCAATTTTTTAAATGAAAACAATGACAGTAGGGAAATAGGAGCAGCAGGAGAAAGGGGAAAGAAAGACACAGACCTGAACCCTAGTGGGGAAACAACATTGCATAGGTAAAAAATGGCAATGAAAAGCTTTTTGAAATAATTATATTAACTGAATAAAATTAAAATATTGAAGTCACGCATGTTATATGGATCTAGGAAACATTTTGGGACAGTAGCAGTAGCAGGAGTACAATAAACATAGGAAGTTGCTAGTCAAACCAGCTCCTTCCATAACACAGAAAAAGAATCAGACAGCAGCACTGTGATTTGCTGATTTTGGACAACACGACAGAATAACAGGCATACTATCAAAGAGATATTTTGCATAAGCAGAGAAGCTGAGTGTTGGAGATGAGAGCAAGAGACTCGATCAAAGAGGTATAAAAATAGTAGAGGAAATTAACAATGAAGAAATCACTTACATTTTAACTCTGAAAAAAAGGCACACAATAAAGGAATAGCGATGAGGGAAAGGAATATTCTCCCTGACAGGATATATAAAGCTAAATTGCTGTATTATATGAGAGATGAGCTACGAAAAGATAAGGGCTGGACCAGAAGAATGTAGAACAGAGAACAGACAGAAGTATTGGCAATTTTCAAAAAGGATGCCACAATGTATTGATTAAAAAGTGTAAGAAAGTGTTTGTCATTTCATAAGGGCTGTTGTATATTAGATGACAGTAGTGTGAGGGTTTGACCAGAGAGATCGTGATAAATAATGTTACAAATTTACCTGCCTTTGATGAGCTAAAAATTATATCAAAGAGCTTGAGCTCTTTGAGCAAGAAATGCTTTCATCTTAATCATCCATCTCATTCATAAGTGTATATATATTTAGTAAGAATGATGGTACACCTTATTTGCAGCAAAATGGTGAAAAGCTAAGTATGTTACTCTATATAGGGACCATATGGATAGCTACACTGACAAGGAGCTCCAAGTTTGAATGCAATCATTATCTTACTTTCACAAAATAGAAATCAAATTTTTTTCCACAAAGGAAATAAGGTAAAGTGAGATTATGCATAGCATGAAGCCATAGAACATTTCAGCATAATTAAAGAACTTTATTTGGGAGTGGCCCTACTGAAAGTTCATGTTAGCAATAAGATACTTCAACAGAAATATTATAATAAAGATAATGGCAAGTAACTTCAACCCAAGTTACTTCTTACCAACACCCTTGCACTTCAAAAAATCAGCATCTTTAAAGCACTTTTGCTAGCTGTAAAAATTGGTAGTGACAGAGACTAGAAAGATCTCTGAGATTTGAAAATCTCAAAATAATCCAAACTCCCAACCTCTACCTTTAGCAAGAATTTGAATTTGCCAGACCATATTATTTGTAAAGAACAGATGTTTTTCTTGGATAAAAAAGTATATGATGTATATGTGGAATTCATGAATGCAAAGACTTGCACACTCACAATTGCAAGCAAAATCTCTTTGTTGTATTTAGAGGGTGATAATGTTTTATAAAACAGATCAAATGGACATTTCTGTAAGTGGAAATAAGTGAAATTTATGTTTCAAGAATATATTACAAGCTAGAATTAGATGAACTGTTTTCCCTCTTCACTAACTTCTTGCATCAGAGACTGAGTGACAACCATCAGAAAAAGTGGACAACAGACATATGTACAATTGAATAGCAGATTAAAGATATTGTGGTTACACACAGACACACACACGCATTTACACTCATATAAACTTAAGTGTTTAAAATTTAACACAAAGCTTTTTAAAATATTAAATAAACATATATCAAGTGACATTTATCAACTATTGGAAAAGGAAAATCATTGTATAAATTATGCATTATAAATCCCATTATTCAAAACCTAAAAACAAAGCTATAAAAGGAATTGGAATGCTACTTGAATTAAAAAAAAATGAGTTCCACCAATGTTGCACCTATTCCTTAAAATTGTCTTACAGTTACTTTCACATATACATATGCTTTTAAAGGATTTTCAGCTTCAAATATTATGCAGATTTTCAGAAATTTTCATTTTAAAAAATGATCCTATAGCCTATAATGTATTTATAGATCGGTAAAAATATCACAATGTAGGGCTGCAGAACCTAATACAGACCTCAGAAAATACTCTAATCAGCACTTAGTAAAAGAAACCCACAGTTACTGACAGGTCACAGTCCAGGAGAGAAGAATGACAAATATTTGGAAACCACATTATGGAAGGTGCTATAAGCTTTTAATAAAATGTGACTGATGATAGTATAAACTAGTCCGTTAACTGCTGACCAAAAGAAAGGGCACGAATATTTTTGGAAAAGTATTTGAGATATACCTTGTATAAATATTAATGACAGATACAGCTTACTATGAGATGATCCTAAGTAACACACTAGAAGCTATGAACGGGATTGCAAATGGATATTTACTCTAAAATTTGGGGACAAATCCCAGCAGGAATTGAGCGTATAACCAAACAGCTAATCCATTCCCCTACCACAATGTCCATTTTTTTTCAGTCCTAATAATGAGGGACAAACTGAATAACTGGTTTGTCAAGGCTTTCATGTTTTGTTGACCAAAAGAGAGTCCCTAGCCTGAATAATTGAACATACAAGAAACAGTATTATTTCTTTATAAACTAAAAGAAACAGAGAGAGTTTAACAAAACTTGTCTCTGCATATCATCCCTGTTTGGAAGCCACACTAATCCTCTCTGCATCCTTCCAGCTTTAGTGTATGTGCTGCAGGTTCAGTATGGTTTCAGGTACTGGTTTCAAGGATCTCCATCAGTGATACAGGGACATACACAGAAATGACATTATCAGTTACATAGATAGTTTTTTAAGTCTGTGCACACAACACCGACTGTCTTCAGAAGTTCTGGAGATAACCAACAAATCCACACTACCAAAATATTATAATAATATTTCTGTTTGTAACTGGTGCTCTACTTAAGGCAAGAGAGCTCTCCAAGTCAAAGCTATTATTTTTTAGTTATACTGTGTATAACCATTGTGTATTTCAATAAAAAAATATGACAAGTAATTGCTTATCATCTGACTCGTGACTACAGCTAATCCTGCATGTTCTTTCCTGTTCCTTAACAAGCACTACATCATTGTTCTAGCAGAAACATAAATGACTAGTGAAAACAGGACTGTTCATTAATATACTAAATAACTTGCCAGTGCTTTTATTCTAACAAATATTTCAGCGTGTTACAAAATGCTGCACAATAACAGTGTACCACAGAAGCTGCCTTTTCAATTGATCTGTGATATTCTTTTTCATTCTCAATGCCCTGCGTGTCAGGCTCTTCACTATGAAGCTCCCACAGAACTAGAATTTTAAAGATTATTTACTTCTCTTAGAAATAATAGGGAGAAGGAAAACGGCTCAGGAAAGATGTGTCTATAACTCAGTTGATACAACATTTTTCACTACAGAGAGAAAATACCAGTACCAATACTTCAAAATTGAACTATTTAGTTTCCAAAACTCACTATTTAATGATATGGGTAACTTATTATTTCATTAAAAGTAGTATTTTGAGGAAGATCCTTAGCTGCTTCTAAAGAAGTGACAAGCTTTGTATTAGTTGACAATTTCTCTCTTAAAGACTTGTCCAGAAAAATGGAAATCATTGTGTAAAAATATCACTTTACCGTGCTGTATTGCCACAACATAACGGTATGGTCATTGCATCACTTTCCTGTAATGCAATACCAGGACAAAGTTGTGAAGAGTAGGAATGGATTTTAAGAAAAAGTCAACTTAGAATTTCACATACTGTGTTCATATATGCTCTAAACTGAAATGTTGGGTATGCAGCAACACCCTTTGGCTTTTAGAAGACAGTTTTGAAAATATAAACTTAAGTCAAGAGGTTTCTTTATCTCTTTAAACCATTCAGCAAAAGGGTATGGGAAGAAGGGATGCAGGTCTTCCAGGCTATTAAAACCAGCCCTAGATATTTAAGCAATGGGCAGTAAACAGCAGCTATTTAAAGTAACATATACTAGTGTGTTCAATTTTTACACATGCAAAGAGCTAACTTCCTCCTGTGGAGGAAGGAAAACACAAAACAAAATATTTCAGGAAAAGAAGGAAAGACAGATGGATAAAGAGAGAGACAGAGTGCAATTGTAATTAAGCCCTAGGACCTTGAACCTCAAAGCTCCTCTAGCCCTGCATTAACTAACAGAATTCCTCATCCATGGGTTAGCTGAGATGCAGCAAGATTCATTGCATTAAAGTTAAATGCACAGAAAATGGAATCATAGTAATCCTCACTGACATGTTTACATACACAGCCTGCTGAGCATCTATGTCTGTTATTTGATAAGAAGCATGGAAATAATATTCTCAGTCTTTGAAACAGTGATACAGAGTAGTCCTACCCTTGCAACTCTTACAGTTGCCTCAACACATCTGAAAATTCCCCACAGTGAGGTGATGGTACCTACCATCTAGTGAGCTCCCTTGCTTTGCCAAGATACATGATTCTACCTACGAGAGCTTCGAGCTTCAGCTCATAACCATTCCACGCTGCACTTTGGGGAGACCCTTCGGGGGTCTCCAACCAGAAAACCTGTTGGCTTGATCATCTTCATAAACAACAAGAAAACATGCTTTATTATCCAGAAGGAATACAATGGCTTCTCTATCAGAAGGAATTAGGCTAATGTTTAAATACCTAAAATAACTCAAGATGAAGTTTCTAAGACTATAACTAGATATCTGTCACTATAACTCCTTGATTACTCCTTTTTCCCTTAATGCAAACCTATGATCAAGTGAGAATGCAGTAATATGTAGGCCCTGTGGGACTTCTCAGTAAGAGATATTATCAATATACCATATGGTTCATTTATCAATATGTTCTCTGATTCATCAATTATTAGATATTTTTGATAGCATATGTACACTATCTTTAAATGTGATATTAGTATTAAATGTTCATTGCATTTTAGAGACTAAAGTGCATAGCAATTCTCTTCTCAAGAAGATTAATTGAAACCAAGTCCTACTATCATTCTTCAACCTGTCAGTTTAGGAAGCCATGCTCTGCCCCACGTTAGCATTCCTACCGCATGAACTGTTGAGACTCCACTCCTCACCACACTATGTACAGAAAAGAGCTTTGGCAACTGGTTTTTACCTTACTCCCGACTAGTGTGACACTGAACCAGCAGCTGCCAGCTTAACTCTCAGTTGTTCCTGGAGTGCCACACCAATCAATTAAGCCAATTGATTTTGGAGAATGGTTTTGTCGAAGTTAAACAGAAATGCTTAAAGACTATTTTGTACATTCAACTTGAGATATACTTCATATCTCTTTTAATCCCTACAAAAGCTTGTTCCCTTTCTCCCATCTCACATGAACTTAAGAAAGCATTTTTTTTTCTTTTCATACAATCCTCTTGACAGTTTCACAAATGTATGTGCTCGGGGGGTCTCCTTTCTAGTGTCGCATTCCCAAGTCATACTATAAGTTAGAAGACATTCCTGCAGCCTCTAGAGAGACAAGATTTCATCTAGATGCCTTCCCACTTCTTTCATCAGTAACCATTTGATTTCTAGCTGATTCCCATGTGTTATTCAATGAAGGATCACAATACTGTATGAAACAATCAAGATATTATATCTACATCTCCAGTCCTTAACTCAGATTCCTGATCTACTACGCATCTGTGCAGGAGGTAACCAACCCTGTAGTTCTTTCATATTTACCATATTTTTATAAGCCATTCAGCCAGAGAAAGAGATTTCAGTACCTGGACTCCAGGGGGCTACAGGAGAATAGGGATAGTAAAATGAAATATGGAAGAGATCAAGGAGAAATAGCAGAATGAAAGTTATTGTTACAGATGGCAATATTTAATTAAGATGTTTTATTTATCTACATATTGCTAGTCAAACACAGATCTTTGTGCCTGGATGGCAGAAATAAAATGTATTTGTTCACCTCTGTACTGCTAGATTTAGTGTACCTGAAAAATCTCTATTACAGATTAGGAGACAGGATGTGGAGGACAGGTAACACTTGTGTTTGAAACAGAATTTTTTGCATCTCCATCCTAAATATTTCACAATGCTTAAAGTTATAAAGAAGACATCGCTCAAGATGAGTCAAATATTAGCTCAGCTATGGCCATCGTTATGTTCCTAACAAACAAGTTAAAAATCATTGTGGACAATGTTATGGGGTTTAGAAACCAAGATAAGATCTATAGTTATTCACCACAGATTAGGTAACGAGGTATAAAAGTACAATATCCATAATCATTAATCCACATCAGATCTTGAATTTAGATCTTGACCTTCCACAGCTGAAGACAGTGGAGATTTTGCTATTTATTTAATTATTATTAGCATAAGCACAATGTTCTTTTCAAGAGAACTAAAATCTGCTTGGGGAAAGTCCCTGATAATGTTAATCAGGGTCTTCATCTGGCCATATCTACGGTTCAGACTTTATTTAAAACACTATTGATGTTTGATTCAGCTACTTCAAAAATAATTTGTGGAGGCCGAGAAGAGTTGCAGTAGGTGAAAACTCAGTATAAAAAACTGTATCATTCTGTCTCGTAAGTGAAAGGCAGATCAAGGAAGACATTTTCCTCATTTATTTTTCTTTCAGTTTGATAATTTGATCACAAATGCTGTAATCCTACCTGAGTTCAGCTTTCTGCCCAGTGCCAATAGATCCCATAGAATATCAACATTCCAGAAGCTTATAACAAATATTTAATAATTACAAAGGACAATGGCTGTTTGCACAGCATGGATCTTCATTCTGTTCCAACTGGATAAAATCTTAGTTGCTGGGCATAATGTAGGCAGTGTTGTCTCATGAAGAATGTGTAAGGATGAGCAAGGTTTAAGCAAAAGGTTCAATGTACCTCAGAGCAGGTGAAAAAACCCTACGCTTAAGGATTTTTGGAAATCCATATAAAGCTGATATAGAAACTCAGCTCCTGTGGTTAGATATTCTCTAAAAGAAAGAAAGAAACAAACAAAAAGACGAAAAAATAGAGGCACAGAAGATGAACAAAACAACTGAAATCCTTGCTGGCAGTCTCTGAAGAGAAGCCTGAATGGACACAAAGGCCACTACCTTGGCATCTCTAACAATAGTCACCCAGGTAGCAGAGGAAATGTGAAACCTTCACTGAAACAAAGCCGATGGAAAAATTCTAAAGACTTTTGGCACAGCAATGCAAGAGCATGCACTAACTTTAATTCTGCTTTTCTGTGAATATGAATTAGATCTTTTGAATTGACTGTCCATTTTCCTACCACAACCATTCTTTTCTTCAGAAAAACCCCACCAGAGAATCTGTCTTCCCTGCAAATTGCAATGACCTTTTTCTTTCACAGTTCAAATTTAGTCCCATTGAAGCTATTTGTCTTTATAAAGAGAGAGTAGGATGTGTTTTGTATGGCTATTTTTTATCTTCTGGTATCAACTGAATTTATTAAACTATCTGCACCATGTAATTACTTTCTGTAGATCAAGCCTTTCTAATACGTCTGTTCTCCCAATGTGCTTGCTGTGTGCACAGAACTCCCAATGACATCAATGATTCTCGAGCATGTGATTTGAGAGAAGACTATGTCTCATGTCATTTTGAGTGGTAAGAGTTCATAACCAAGACCATGTAGTGCAAGCACTAAGCTGCACAGTAGTGGCAACTACTGTTTTTTAATGAACATTAAACAAAGCATTCTTCTTATTTGTGCCTCATAATTGGACTCTTCTTGTTAAAAAAGAATCGCCCTACATCTCTATTGTCGTATTTTCACACGTAAGAGGTGTTTCCTAAGTGTTACTTTCCTATTTTTCCCAGTGGCATCAGTAATTAATTCATGCCAACAATTATTTTGGAAAACAACATGTAGAGTTTTGTTTAATCAACACAGAACATTTTCCACCTACAAATGCCACCTCCAGCTGGTGGCATAAAGGTGCGAGTGATGCGTTTGCAGAAGAAAGTCCACCCATGCTGTCACCCATAAACAATCGAAATACATTCCAAGGACACAACAGTGTTCCCACCCCACCCCTTGACACAGGGGAGTTAGCAAATGTTACCGGCTTCAATTAACATGAAAGGGCCTTTAAAAACAATAAAGTAATTAGACACGTTCATGAGAGATAATTATGTCATGTAAAGATGAGCATTCCCAGAAGTGCTTTTGGCTCTATTAGAAAAGAACATTTCTCCTCTCAAATGAATTTCACGGACATGCAACGTATGGGAAAATGGCACCATTCTCATCAGTGTTAAAAGCATGATACGAACGAGGTCTCCAGCATGGCACTGACTGCAATAAATTATCAAGTGTGTGTTCTGTTTTCTGAAATGGGCTCAATTTATCGTTTTATTGAAAAGGTTCCATTATGCTAACATCTTATAAAACCACTTTTTGCTGCTGCTGGAAGGTGAAGAGGGGATATAAATTTTTATATATAGACCTTGGAAGTATTGCAGCAGTGAGTTGTCAAGGGTTAACAACCCTAACAGAAGATACGATAAACATAAGAGCAAACTTCCAAGGACTTTGTAATGACAAATTTTCATAACCCTACTGGAAGCAGAATAACCAGAATATTTTTCTTAAGCTTAACTATTTCAAAGGAAATTTTGACAGAATTAGCAATAGTTAACTAGTGGGCTGAAAACTCTCCCTCTGTTCTCCAGTTAACCCTTGGATTGACACTGGAATGTCTGATGAAAGTCAGATTAGCAAATGCCATTATCATTCTTGTCAACTTACCCAGATAGCAGACGTGAAGGATAATCAGACAGAGTTGATTACTTGCAAAAAGGAATACTCCTTCTCTAAATATAACTTTATATAATAAGAATGTTTTCTTTCTTTTGAAATATTGGATGCAAAACAGGTAAGTATTAAAAGAGGAAGAGAACTAGATTTAGACAGACAATTGGTTTGATCTTGTATAATAGCTCTTTTGTGGCTGAGATGTGACTTGTATCCAGAAAATCTCTTTTCTGCTGTGCATCAAAAAATAGAGTATTATTTCAGAAACATTACCATATTATGAATAACTTTTAATGGGAAGCATTGTCTTATGGACATGCCTTCCCTTACCTCTAAACATACTCATACAGCATAATCCAAGAAGCTACAGCAACTTATCAAGAGGGATAATTTAACATATACTGACATGAACAGGCTGCCCAGGGAAGTGGTTGAGTCACCATCCCTGGAGGTATTTAAAAGACGTGTAGATGAGGTGCTTAGGGACATGGTTTAGTGGTGGACTTGGCAGTGTTAGGTTAACAGTTGGACTCGATGATCTTGAGGGTGTTTTCCAAACTAAATGATTCTATGATTCTATGACTGCAATATATTTTAGCAGTTGAAAACAAGTAAGTGGAGCTAGAGCACTGTGACCATTATCTCAATGGATCATCAATAAATACCCTTCTGGATCTCAGAGCTTCAAACATGGATCACAGTTTGAGAACTTCTGCCATACAACATTTACCAAACAGCTTGGAAACTCTTAAAACTTTAAAGTTCTCATCCAAAACATAGGAAATATTTAGCAGGATTGATTTAAAATTAAATGTAATCTCACTGTACCATATAAAAATGCTGTTGTCATACTCTTCTCTTAGTACACACCTGGATTTTCAGACCTCAGATGCACATACTTAAAATATGGTTACTTCTGAAAAACATATTGTAACACTGTGATGACCTAGTCGGTCACGATGTGTAAGCATTTTGCTTTAAGTATGTGAGCAATGTGACCACCAAAGGGACAAAGATGTGTGTAGTTGCCCACAGGAGGCATCCAAGTGACAAAAGGTTGTAAAACAAAACAAAACAAAACAAAACAAAACAAAACTAAACTAAACTAAACTAAACTAAACTAAACTAAAAACAAGCACGAGGGACTGCAAATGGACAAAACATCTTGCAGGTATGGAATACCCATGAAGGGTAGCTGGCAAAACCAAAACCAACAGAAGCAATAAGGAGCACAGAGGAGATTCCCTGTCAGGACAGGGGCAAGTAGTATAAAAATATCAAACAAGAAAAGAAAAGATGGAGAGGAAGGAAGACAAGTCTGCTTTTGTTCCAGTTCCTCTTCTCAAAGAGCTCGCAGGCCTGATCAACTTGATTTCTGTGACTACAACACATCACTGCAACCTACATGGCATCAGCTCTGTGGTATTGTACACTCACAGCAAATTTAAGATAAAAGGTCTAACAGTTAAAGATTAACAGTTTTGTGTATGCAATGAATGCATAGTGATAACGATTAACAATGTGCAGGAAGTAACCATTAGCACAAAGAGAGTTGATAATGCAGGAATTTTGTAAAGTTTTGTTTTAAAGTTTAAAACAGAATTGTACATACAGTAAATTTACACAGTGTGTAATGAAGACAAATGCAGCCATGCTTCCCAGAAAGTATTTGCCAAAATCAGGACTAGTATATTATTGCTGAGTTGGTACTTTATTCTGCTTTTCTAAAAAACCTAAATTAGTACCTTCCCTTTTCTGGATGTAGATTGATCCTCAAATTGATATTGCATTTCATATTTAAAAGTTTGTAAAATAATGCATTAGAAAAAATCTAAATCAAATGTAGACTAAATCACAATGTGCTGCATAATGCATTTTCATTTACATTAAAAGTGGTTTAATCCTAATACAAAAGTAAACTGTCAGTGCACCAAATCCGAAAATACCATAGTAACCTAACTAGTTACTTGAATGTGTCTACTGAAACAATACGTTGGCTGCATATTAAGTAATTTATTACTTTTTCTTGTACAGCAATATGAACCTTATTCAGATGAATGTCTGTCAAAAAGAACTACCATAAGAACCATGTAACCACCATTAAATGGTGTATTAATATTTCAAGAAATTTAAGAAAGATCACTGTAAGTACTCTGAGCATTTGTTTTTAGAACAAAATTTTGATAACTCTGGTAAAAAGGACCTAATTACTAAATGCAAATCGCACAGAATACTGATTTCCCCTCCTCAAACTACTGATTTACAATACTGTGGACCTAAAGTACATTTAATTAATTAATTTATGTTATAATTAATCCACAAATGATTTGTACAGGTGCCAAGGGAAAAAAAATCTTTATACTGATTAATTTCCCATGTAAAAATGCCGCTACATGACAGGAGAGAAATTTTAAGAATCCTTTTTCTCTTTTCAAAGGGAACAGTAAATTCTTAGATATTTGGTTTTGTGACACAGCAAAGCAAAATTAGGTCATGGGAAAATAAGTTCATTGTTGTCTTAGTTTTGTCTGGTGCAGTTGCTGAGCAATTACAGAGCTTCATGTGTCAGAGTATCAATAGAGATGTTCTTGCAGCACTGGAGGCCATTTTGGATGGATCAGTGCTCACATTTTGATGGCATTCTCAAAAAAGGGGATAAGAAAAAGCTGCAGTTGTACTCAGCTTGGTACTGGGTAGGGGTACTCAGCCCAACAACACATTAAAATGGGGAGGTAGAGATGTACACCATACCATTGCCCGATCTGAAACTAATTTGATATTATAAGTTTTATAAAATTGCAAAGTAATTTTAAAATATTTCAGGAGCTTACACTACTCATTTACTTCAAACAAACCTGACACAAAAAGTCTTATCCTTTTAGGCTTTTTGATTAAAAGAATCATAATAAAATGTAATATCAATTACAGAGCACAGGAATGTTAACACACAATCAACAGAATACTATTCAAAAAGTATTCATACAGTATCAGCAATATCCCCACTTAAATTGATTTTTTTTTTTAAATCCATCAGAGCCTCCCTAAGAAGTATGCACAGTTCTGACTACCCAAACACTAAATCGTGGCTTTCCCTTCTAAAAGTTTTTGCCTTTGTCTTTCATATATCAGACTCTTACATAGACCGGGAACCAGCTCATCACTTTATGCTTTCAAGCACTGACAATACTGAGGTTTTGGTAATGACAGTTTTACCTTCCCTAACTCATAGTTGTGTTATTTGTAAGGACAGCAGGTTTTACCATATATGAAGTTTTGGTAAAGCATTTCCTAACTAGGTGGAAAAGAATCAGTCCCTCTTTTTGCTAGAATTTTCAGCTTGGCACACCTAAGTCAATATATACTAGTACCTTATTTACGCTTCCGTGAAAAGAGGAACATGGAAAGATAAGGAGACAGAGACAACTTGCATGCAAGCATTTTTAAAAGGCTAGCTAAAGAACACCAGGATATTCTAGGGAACTGACCAGATAAGCGCTATTTAAAAGTTGTAAAGAAAAAGACCTAAGTAATGATGACCACATCTAATCGATTCAGACAAAATAATAAACCAGCTGATAATGGATTAAACTGGCAATGAAATAGGTAACAACATTAATATCAGCTTACAGAAAACAGATGCTGTCAAACTAACCTGGGTTGTTTTTTTTTGAGATTACAAATTTGCTTGACATGGGTAGCTGATAAATACATTTAGAGAGGGAAGCAATGCGATTCTGTAGTCTGACCTCCTGCCTATCACAGTCCATACTACTTCTAGGTTGAAGCCCAATCTTTGTTGCCGGACATATGTTTCAGAAAAATGTCCTTTATTTATTTTCAAATGGCCACATACGGAGAATTCTTATAAGCCAGGATAACTTGTGTCAGTGGTTGACTTCCTGGCAAGTTAAAATCTATGTGTGATATTTATATTTGCTGTCTTTCAGCTTGTAGACAATGAAAGCTTAAATCCCAAAATACCTTGTAAGGTCTAAGACTCCCCTGTTATAAAATTTCCACTCCCACGGATGCCACAAGATTATATCAACATATATAGGCCGATCATGACCTGCACTTTTGTAGGATTCTTGTGACTCGTCTCCTGAACCTTCTAACAGTTTTTTCAGCAGCTTTCCTGAAGTTTAGACATCAAAATGGTGCGTTACATTCCAGTTTAGTTATGCAAGTGTCAAAAGCAGAGAAAAGACATACTCTGCACTCCACTCTGTTTTGTGTTTATACTTCCAAAGATCATATTAGCTTTCTTGGACCTAGCATCATGATGCATTCTCATATTCAGCTGATGAGCCATACGAACCTTTATGTTTTTCAGATTCACTGTTTCCCAGGCCAAAATCCCTTCACCGTATAGATGCATTTACTGATATGCAACCATTATGGAACATAGTTTATTTGTTTACACCTTGTTTACCAAAGCACTTAGTCCCAGATATTGGACAGATTGTAAATTAGGTGGGGATGAGGTAGATGAAAGTCCTGTGGGTGAGGTAGGATGAAAGTCCTGTGCCGAGATTTTTTCACATCCTCATTAGAAATCATGCAAGGTGTTATTTAGCAGACAGAAAAAGGCATTTCTATTACATTTGCCTGCAAAGAGAGGAAACCTGGACATCTTTGATGCAGATATTATTTAGATCCATTTTCCTATCTTTTTCAGCCTGTTAATGACTTTCAAACATCTGAATTTCTCATGGACAAACACACATTCTACATTAAAAACACAATGTAAGTACAACGGTTCTCCGGAACCAGTCAAGAGTTGCTTTCATTAGTCACCACTAAAATGGGGGTGAGCTGGGAGGAGGGTGTCCTGTTATGCTCTTCTGCAAGGAGCAAATAATGCCCCTCAGTGGAGACAGGATGCCAGGCTATAAGGGTTTTTGTCTGATCAAGTGCAGCAGTTTATACTACTTAAGTATATTACTTATATAATAGCAGTTACAATATAACAAGAGTTGTCTCTCTCCTGGATTGTCTGGTAAAATTCTACAGTTTGACCTCCAAGCATTCAAGTCAATACTTGAAAAATACTACTTTTGCAGTCAAATGCTGCAAAAGCTTCTGGGAGAAGCTTTTGTGATGCAAAAGTTCCACAAATGTTTTTCCGCAGAATCCAAAGGAGGGCAAATAAAACAAAAGCAGGGCAGGGACATAGGGTCAGCATCCTGTGGTAACAAACAGAAATACCTTAGGGTTCAGAAAGAGATGAAGTCTCTTAGTGTTTACTGCTACAATTTCGGAATAGCTGTGTAGCATGTTAGGCTAAACAATAATCAACTAATGAATCCCCTGCCTCTAAATTGTAAGTTTAAATTTGTCCTCTACTCATTGTGTGTGATCTCTGACACACAGAAAAGAAGATTATACTTGGTTCTACTGTACAAGTTTCTACTGTAGACTGATCACCGCAACAACCATGCACCTTCTAAGACAATAGCTTGGTAAGTATAATTTCAAGCGGCAGTGGTGGCATATGCAGCCTTCAGTCACTCATTCCTACTACTATTATTCATCTCAGCTGTGCCAAAGAAAATCGCCTCTACCCAGTTAAGTTGATTGGAAAACTGATCTCTGGATTAATCTTTTTTTTCTATTTTTCTTGCTGGATTATTTTTAACCCGGACTACTCCTTAACTCAGTGAATTATGTGACTACAAATTAACACACCCCAAACCCTAATAACAAAAGCATCAAAATCCCCCATATTGAACAAAAGTGGTGAGGCTGAACAGACAGAAGGACAAGTTTTTATAGTGAGAGTCAAAACAAGCCAAGGAGAAGATAACAGACTTTTAAAAAAGTACTTGTTACTAACATCCTTGCAGGCAGAACTGTCAGTCATTGGAGAGGCTCTTCTTTTTTTTTTTCTTATGATAAAAAAATCTGTTTAACTTAATCATAGATAAAACTAGTCCACATATATTCTCATACATTTTTTTCCTCAGCTGTCATTCTGCTGTGAAAGTATTTGCTGCAATAGAAGACACCTATCAGTTTGTACTCGGCTTCAAGGAGTTTGCAGTCTGTGGAAAAATACACCACATGACAAATTTTAAAATGCCTTACACACGTATAAACTATTCTGTAAAGCTAGCCCAACTATTAAAGCCCTGTGCATATCATGTAGAGTAGTGAAAAAATAAATAAGGAGTAGTATTAAAAAGCTCACACTATGGCCCTGCTTTTGACAGTATGTCCAGCCTGAAACACTCTCCCTAGTTTACCAGATTTAAATTGGCATGCGCCCCTCTTATCTCATTATTCATTCAGATTGGGAGATGTGGATCATTAAGCTGGGTACTAATTTGTTCCTAAACTGCACTCATTCATCATTAGTTGGCAATGAGAGGTTGATCAAGTCAGTTGTGGAATAATTCTGTGACCCTCCCATGAATTGTATATTTTCTGCATGAGTTACTTAAGAAATTCTCTAGAAGTTATTTTAACAGTTTTAATAGCCTTTTTGTTAAGCATGATCATTTCTGTGGTCAGGTTAGTCACAGAGGTATCTCTGTTATATTCACAAATTTTCTTCTGTACTCTGGACCTATATGTTTGGTATTATCTTCCGTACTGTGTATAAAGGGTATTTGTGTACTATTGTTTCTGAAAAGACATCTCTGATGGACTATTACGACAAATCACGACAGAGTCTGGTATTGCACAGAATGATGTCTCTTCACTGGGGACAAACATGGTTGTCACTAAAGATTAGCTAGACTGTGTGTGAGGAGGGGGTTAGTCTGAGAAGATTCATGTAATAGCTAAAAGATTCTTATATTTCCTTCTGATTTGAGCTTCTCTCTCATAACAATTTTAAATATTACACCACAACCCATTTGCAGTAACTTAACTTGTGCCTCCAATGATTTTTCATGATGAAGAGAAGATATTTTCAGTAATAATTTGGTGGATGAAGAACTACTAAAATCCATAGTATGAATCATCATCATATTTTGTGCCAGCTATGTTTTTATAAATAAGTCTATTGTATAGAAATATTTTTTACAAAGTATATGGGTATGAAAACATTACAACAGATTGGGAATTAAACACATTTGCAATGCATAAGCTGCCCAACATTCTAGTTAAGGAAACTTCTGTAATGGAAATTTTACAGACTATTTTGTGCCTTCTCATAGACATCTGGGGTTTTTGCCAGCTTATAATAATTTGTAAAAATAATAATACAAGCATAATACAAGTTAGAGACAGGAACAACATAAGAAATCACTCCATTTATCCACAAAGCAAAATTATTTTGCTAGAAAACACATCAGATGCTTATCACCTCTTAATATAGCTGTATTTTTTGTTTAATAACTAGAAGAAACCATATGTTGTTTTTTTTTCCTGTGGTATGGAACTGTTCACCCTAAGAAAGAAACAGACAAATGTTCAGGTTTGTGTATCGAAATGTACCAAATCACTGATTTACCTGATTTTTCAGAGGGAAGAGAAATGCTGTTTTTTGTAGTATCCAGAATAACAGCCAACCCTGCAGAGAGTGATGGGAGGATGCTGGTGCTGAGATCTACACGAGTTAGACTTTCAGGTTCTCTTTCCAAGGCTTTTAGAATACCTCCAGCAAGGTTATCTTCTGTCTCATCCTTGTTCTGACTGTTCTTCTGTGGACTCTGAACAATATGAACGATACTCTGCTGGGCCAGGTCACAGTTCTGCAACACAAAACCAAAACCCCAATAAATAATTAATTGTGACATAAGGGACAAAATCCCTCTATCTCCAATTTGTTATTTGTTAAATGGTCTCCAAGCCATTTTGTGTAGAATTTCAGTGTGCGGTAATGGAGTTTAAAGCAAAGTGACAAGTCTAAATTGCTGGAATTAGGATTACTTGCATTGGCAAAAGGGTCACAACTCTTACAAATTCTAAACGTTTAACAAGGAAATGGTGGATGAGAGCCAACAGCTCTAAATAAGTCTGGTTTATTGGCACAAAAGAAAAACTTCAGAGGGAGCACTACTAAATCAAGTGCTAAGAATATTCAATACTTAATCTGCATTTGCACAGATAATGCTGATACACAGTCTTCATGTAGCAATTTAGAGTCAAATTTGACAATCACAGAGAGTTTCTGTCCAAGCTACTCCAACGTATCTTTGTAAACAGAAACAGGGATGATGACGATGATGCTACCAATGAAGACTGATACTTATTTCTTGTCCCTAATGTAATTTTCAATCTAAATCTGGCTTTAGATGTAGACTCAGTATAAGTTTCCCATTCTTTCCAAATATGATATTTAACTGTTGGCTTCAGAGTTAGAGAAAGCTTGTGGAAGATCTCATGACTGCTATAGTCTTTGCTGGCAAAACAAAAAGATCGTTACCCATTTTAGCCCAAGAGGTCTCATATATACCTAAGTCCTCTTTCTCAGTTCTCATCAGAGGTGATTCTTAGACAGTCTTTCCAGATCTTGTGTCTTAGAAAAAAGCAAGCTGAATAAAGATCTCTTGTGGTTTAACCTCAGTCAGCAACTGAGCACCACACCACACAGCCGTTTGCTCACTCCTCCCCCACCCCCCCATCCCGGTGGGATGGGGGAGAGAATTGGAAGAGTAGAAGTGAGAAAAACTCGTGGGTTGAGATAAAAAGTTTAATAATTGAAATATAATAATAATAATAATAATAATAATAATAATAATAATAATAATGTAATAATAATAGTAATAATATACAAAGCAAGTGATGCACAGTGCAATAGCTCACCACCCGCCGACCGATGCCCAGCCAGTCCCCGAGCAGCGGCCCCCCCGGCCAGCTTTCCCCAGTTTATGTACTGAGCATGACGTCACATGGTATGGAATGTCCCTTTGGCCAGTTTGGCTGTGCCCCCTCCCAGCTTCTTGTGCACCTCCAGCCTTCTCCGTCGGTAGAGCATGGGAAACTAAAAAGTCCTTGGCTAGTGTAAGCACTACCTAGCAACAACTAAAACATCGGTGTGTTATCAACATTGTTCTCATCCTAAATCCAAACCACAGCACTGTACCAGCTACTAGGAAGGAAATTAACTCTAGCCCTGCCAAAACCAGGACAGGATCTTATGAAAGGCCTATCCATGATAAATCAGGATAGAATTCACATTTTTTTCAGCATTTTCCTAATACGGAATAGAAAAGCAAAATACTACCTCAGAACTAGAAATTACAGAGATTTTGGATGACCTATCATTAATGAAGGGCTTTCAAGAAAGATTTATGTTGAACTTTCCACAGCACGCTTTGCAACAAAAATTGTTCTTTTTTGGGTGACACCTCCTGGAGATCCACACCTATTTCTCCAGTGTTATGAATGAACCACATACAAACATCAACCTGCACACAAAGAAGTTTGAATTTCCCTCAAGAAAAGAACTTTCTAACTCTTCGCAGCATCATTAGGTTGGCCATGTCTGCACTGAAATGTCAAGACAGACTGCTGATTACATTTGGGAGGAACAGAAAGAGAATTCAGAAGCATTTGTCTCAGTATCTACACAATACTTAAAATTTTTAGTTTGCATTGGCAATTATTACATGCACTTTAAATTGCAAAAGATTCCTTTACAGATATTTTAGTGCTGTTTATAACCTTGTTATTATCCCACTCTCTCTCTTCTACCACTTTTTCTCCTCTGGTCTCATTTCTGTTTAGTGGTTTTCCTTCATTCTCTTTCATTATTTCTCAGTATTTCCCCCTCCACTCTTTCTTTCTTATGTAATGCAGTTCTAAAAGACAAAGATCTGTTGGTGGTTTTTTTTTTTAAAATTGAATTTTTAATAACACTCTCTCCTTAGTGAAGCAGTAATCAGCCAGCAGAGATTTGTCAGAGCATGGACACTGCAGTCAAACAAAGCAGTTATTAGCTTTCAACTTTAAAACATTATGTTGACATTAAAGGTCTCCTTTTTCTGTACAACTTGTTGCTCCTAACATTTTAACAAGATCCATTTAAACAGCTTAATAATTTCATTCATTAACACAAAATCCAAAACGCAGCTGCCACTCTAAAACTTCTCCAGCTAAGAATACTGCATAACATTAAAGAATTTAATAACCTAAGAGAAATTAATAATGAAATTAATAACCTAGGCGAATGAGGAGCTCAAAAGTGATTTGCTCAGTTACAGCTAGAATTACAAAGGGCAATAGATATACATGCAAAAACTCAAAACCTTGGAAACCCCTAATCAACTGTCAATCAGTCAAACCATGTTTTAATGAGCATCTCTTCTGGCAGTTTTGCTTGCTTAAGCAGCCCCTGTCCTGCCTTTTATTTTTTCTCACCATCTACTGTCCTTCTCAGTTTGTTTCTTTTTAAAGTTTGCATCAGTTCCCTGACTCAGTTCACAGCCTGATGGTGTGCTACATTCACACTGAGGGGATGGTGCAGAAGACAGAATAAGAGGGATGGCAAGGGCTGCTTAAATCAAACAAAATGCCCCCACAAAACCACAACCTTTTTCAACCACTTTTGCTTGATCTTGACTGCTGTACACATTTAGATGTATGGTTTAAATTGATTGATCTTTAAAAAGTACTTCTTCCATTCTTTTTGCAGGCTGGAGGGTATGCGGTCAGCTTAGAAACAAAGGAAGGGCTGACAAAATAGAGCCCTATCTTATCTACTGTTCTCTCTCCAATGATGTCAAGAACCACATACTTCAAAAAAAAAGATGTAAAATTTGCACTTTGGGCAATTATACATCCATATGACCATAGCAATAGTGTATTCCTGGATTTCACTTAATAAAAGTTTTAATTTTAAAAGGGCAGGTGAACATGTTGCATCTTAGCTTTCTTGCATCTCTTTATCAAAAACAAGAACAAACTTTGGAACACCGAACATCACTACTGATGATGATTGATAATGTAGGTCACAGACACAGGAAAGCTTAATTAACAGATCCCAGGATAAGCTTTCAAAGATACCAGCCAGGAAAAACAAACAACATCCTTTGATTTGTACACTGAGTATATTTGATATGGAAGTCACTGAGCAGTAATAAACATGGAATCCCAAATCATCAGTTTTGTAATGTTTCTGACTACATTTGAATTGAATTTGGCTTGTGTTTAAAGGAGGAAAGTAATTCTCAACCTTTGAAAGAAAACTGAGAAGACAGTACAAGAAAAAAAACCAAAAAGGTTTGTGATCATACCTTAATTGTGAAGAGACCTGGATGAGAATATCACCAAGGATTTCCCAGAATTAGGGTGATTAATGCTTTATAGAAGACTACATTTTGTAGACAGCAGATGGGCTAGGTCTGCAGCTTTTTTCTCTGAGAAAAGAGGTAGAATGCAAACTATTTCTGTAAACGTTTAGGTTTTGCCTTAGGTTACTATTGTAACACAAATCTAAGATACAATTGTTTATGTCAATGTCACTTTCATTTTCTTCATGTATTAGTTTTACGCCTCAAGAAACATTTCTTTTGAGAATATCTATTATCAATGATTCTAGAGATATTGTCTTGTCTTATCTGTAAATCCAAATTAATGCCTGTGATGCATATTCCAAAGGGAAATACTGCAAGTGTATATATTGTAGATCATGAAGTATCTCCTTGCACTAGAGCAAAGGGAGCTGAGAAGACCCGGAAGTGATGACACCCAGTATTAAGGACTGGTCCTTTACAGAGAATGGGTTTTGGCCGACCTGGAAAAATGAATTCATAGCAGATGAAATTAAAACTTTTTTTTCATTCAAAACTTTTGCTTTCATATTTTTTTCTGAATTCTCAAGTTGAATTTCACCAGGCTGAATCGGCACACCCTGAGTGAATAACACAATATCCTTTGGCGCTGCCAGCTGTGGGCTAACTAGAAGGTCACTTCAGGAGACTGAGCTAAATTATGAAGAGGGAAAAGATGACTATTTCAGTAACTCTGAAATCCTCTTGTTCTGAAAGATTTCTGCTTCATATCTTCTTGACAACATATTTTGATAGAAACATCAATACTGAAAGAAGTGTTGTCCATCTAATAAATATATAGTCCACTAGAAGTCATATTATATTTTCTGAAGTGCAATACACTTTATTTTGAAATGTTTAATTTAAAAAAAACCACTAGAACAGAGAATAGTTTGAATTCAAAGCCTTGGATTTGCATGTAAAAACCTAATTTCTTGCAGTGTTTTGTCTTGAAAAGGAATTGGAAATATTTTCATTTTATGTTAACCACCAGTTGGGTTTTTTTAGGTGTTTGGGGTTTTTTTATTGCCTACCAAACTCAAAAAGCAATCGTTCACACTCCACTACCTAAGACCCAGTTCAAACTTTTCCTATTATCTGGAGAGCCACATCTTTGCCTGTGAATGCCTGGAGCCTATAGAGTGGAAACAGTAACAGTTTGCCTAATCGCTGCCTATTCAGATTAACCATATAATAGACTGCCTGATGCCACTCAATAAGAGATTCATACAACGTAAATGCTCAAGAAAAGGTATTTTAAACTTCTAGGAATGATCAACAAGAATCAAAATGTTGGCTTTCCAGTTAGGCTTTTTCTTAACTGTGCTGCATTTCAATATCCAATGGGAAAATAAGGAGAACATTTTTGTCTCATTAATCTGCAGAATGAATGAAATAATAAAAAATCTCTCCAGGGTACCTATAGCACAATATACCTCTTCAAACCAATAGGACCCATGTAAAAGTGCAGATGACACACCCACTTTATTGGAAAAATATTTTCCTATGGTTAGTGTAAAGAGGCATTAAAGGTAACCTTCTAAACAGAAAAAAAAAGCATATGAAGTTCCCAGAGGAGAGAAAAATAAGCCCACCAAACCTCACTCTACTATTGCTCTAACCTTCTCACAACCCAAGGACAGAGACCAAGTCTCAAAAGCAGCAGACACAGAAAGGAAATCGATTGGAACAACAACACTATTTTCATTCCCTGATCACAGACCAATGACTCAAACAAGCAAGAAGAAGAAACCAACAACAAAAAAATATCCTTCATTACATAGGAAGCAAAAGCTGAAATATTAATGAACTTGAAAGTAGAGATTACCTAAAATAAAAAATACACATACAGTATTAACATTCTGTTGAGCCATGATTGCCTAAGAAATGGGAAGCAAGATTTGCAAGAAGACTTAACATCTTTTATTTAACCAGCTGATACAGAAAGAAAAACCAAATAAGCTTCTGGGCTCAGAGACTCTTCCGCAGGTCATGGCAAGGGGAAATCGGAAGGGAAAATTAACCACTGTTAAAATAATGAAGCAAATCAGCACCCTGATCTGATATTGCCATCCATTTGTGTGAATTCTGTCTGCTGAGTGGCAGTGAACTAAATATTGCTCCACATGGGGCAAGGGAAAAAAGCCAGTGCACCACTGGGCCTAAATTACACAGGGTACTTAGCAGTTAAATCCCAGCAATCAGAAACTACTTGCTATTTTATGATGCTGTGGAATACATCTATATTTGACTTCAGTTCACCTTTTCAGCATTTTCAGAGTTATACATTACTGTACTTGTTTAGTATTCAGAATATTGTGGGTGCTAAGCAACGCCTAGAAGGAAAAATAGATGTATTATTGAAATTATTTATTCAAATTAATGTGATGAAAAGGTAGAAAACCCTTTATTTAGCAGAATATTTGTACCCTAATTTTTATAATCTCTTCCTATTCAGTTCTTGCAGTAGTTTAAATATTGACCATGCTAAAGAAATAGAATAAAAGGAAAGATATAAACAATGTGGTATGAAAAAGGATTCATTGCTTTCTAAATCCAAAACCTCGTATCATTTTAAGGACTACCATTAGAGTTCAAAAGACAGACTATTGCAGCAAATGAAGGAAGGAGTGCATGGGAGTTTTCAGTTCAGCAGATAACAGTGAAGCTGAAAGTAAGCAGATGCAAATGAGTGACGTGGAATCACTACATTTTTAACACAACCAGCGGCAAACAAACACCAGTGGATGGGAGGCAGGCCTTTGCCATATTAAGATGCTGGAATATAATAAATTGCCTTGTTTTAAGAGGAAAGGTAACAATGTATCTTCAAAACACTTTTAAAGTAAGGACGGGACATTCTTAATGTGATATGATGGTTAAAACTTCTTTCCGTAATGACAGTTAATGAAGATGGATACAGTAAACAGCAATATAAATTTATTGTTTCCCAGATAAGCCACATTCACTGTAGCTTCATTGTGTTATGGTTATTTTTATGTCTCCCTCCTTCTCCCCCCACCCTTAAATTTTTATCTGTAATATCCTTGTATCCTTTTTATTTTATCCCATTAGCAAGTCCCAGGCTAACTGAAGAGTGCCAAGTCTTGAACTATTTATTTAGGTAAGACTAACTTTGGAACAAATCTGGAAGAAAGTCTGAGAGTTTTGTTACTTACAGACTCTTTGTGAGATGAAGCTTATATAAAAGTATGGCACTTAGATGGGAGCCACTGGAGAGATATTTGACCTGTTGATTTCCTTACAACCTGCAGCCATTAGAGGTGGTGGGATCTTACGCTACCTCACTGGGCACTATAAAAATCATAGCTTTGAATTGAAGATAATTAGAAAACTTCACAGTGAAAGTTCCTTTTAAACACAGGTATACTTGACTGATCTTCGCTCAGGAAAGTGAGACTCCTCCAGCTCTCACTCTAGTTTTCAGTTCCAAGTCCACTTTTGTAGAGCTTTGCACCCCAATTACCAATATAAGAAATTGATGACAGGATTTTCATGATACTATTGACTGCAGTGATCCCAGAAAACCACCAGCCCAAAGCATACCTATTCCTCCAAGACATTCTCCATTCATTGCCTTCCTGGGGAACAGGAATGAAAGGCAAGTTATTAAAAATCAGTGACTCCACCGCAACTCTGTTTGAGTGGCAGGGTATCTCTGCCAATGACTCCTGCTCTGTGGCATCTCCCCATCTAAGATGGGGAGAAGTGCACAGAATGTTAAATTGGCCTCATACAGGACACAGAAACATGATGATTGCTCATTGCTACTAATTATTTTTCATGTTACACAAATAAAATATACTAGAAACTGCCAAGATCCTCAGATTTTCTCCTCTTGAAAAGATAATCACAGCCCATGATATCTATATAAAGGACAAAAAATTGGAATTACAATGTATCTGCTGAATTTCCCTGAAGCTTAGAAACTTCAGAGGCTTATAGGTAAGAAATGAACACAGAATATATTTTTTTCAAGTCTTTTCAATCTGAAAAATTAAGAAGTCATTATTAGGCCAAAATTATTTCAGGAGGAATCCCTTCAAATTTCTGGAACATAAATAATAATAAACTGCAGCTACAGTTTCAATAATACACTAGAAAATGTATCTTGTTGTTTCTATTAAATTAGTGACTGTGTGGTGTATGACAAGCTAACTATAGGAGAGAATAAGCAAAGGATTTCTAAGTGGGTTTCATGTAATGGTTAATTCAGGTTAGCTACCAGGTGCCTCTTAACTCTGCATCATACATCAGCTCAGAATGCAGGATAGTGCATTTAGATGTATTTCAAATTAATAAAAAACTAATTTTGTGTGAATCATTTACATGTGACTCACTAAATGTGATTTACATGTGTAGACCTCTTCCTTATCAAAAGCTATCTCTAAGGTGATCACTGTCTTTCAGTATTTCCCAAATATAGATTTTTTTCCTCAATAGTTTGTGGTGGGGCGGAAAAACTTGCTGCAATTCCAATTTTCATATCCTTTAGAGTTTGCAGATCCTGGCTTGGCTGTCCTAGAATATGTCCTAGAGAGCAGGAGTGCAAGACTGGAAAGGAATAGACAGATTCCCAGTCACATCCTGCCCTGGAAGATACCTCCGGAAAGATGAGGTTTTTGCATTCATATGTTGCTAATGAAAACTTTTTTCTCCATCACAGAAGCCTAAAGTTTGGGCTGATTCATGTGTTGGGAAAAATCACTTCTGTGCCATGAAACAAGAGAAGTGAAGAAAAAAAACAAAAAAGAGAGATGATGGCTAAATCAGTGTTTGAAATGCGTGCTTTAGGACTGCAACCAAAACCTAAGCAAATGTCTCTGAAAGACATTCCCATTATAAAAAAGCAAAACCTTCTTCAGACAAATCTAAAAACTGGGGATTTGGTTGAATGTTCAATATGTCTTAATTTCAAAATAGACCTTCTGACATTATTCTTTATTGTTCTCTCTCTCTCTTACATGCTATGTTTTTTTTAAGCACTGGTGGTCTTTGCAGGTATCTTATTAAAACCTCACCTTCATTGAGACATAAGGTAATAAGCTGTTTCTTGCCTAGATTTTTTTACAATCCCACATTGAATACAATACATTTTGGACTCATTTTAGGGACTGATAAAGCGACCCACACTGATGAAGTGCAATGCCTGCTAATTTTTGCTAATTTGACACTCTGAAGACTCTCTGAAACTTTCATCCCAAAACACAACAGCATCACAAAAAATATTTTCATATAAAGAGACCTAATCTGACGTTACTGTACTGTAAGTACGATACAGGGTTTGTCTCTTACTGTTTGAGAATGGTAGAGCAAAAGGCAAAATAATTATTTTTACATAGCCAAATGAAGTTTAGTGGAATCCAGGAAAGGCTCCTGAGTAACAAATCAGGGCCGCTCTATAACCTCCCCTAGAGAAACATTCATGTTCTGAGAATTTGTCACTTTCCTGATTGTGGCAATTATCAATTGCCAATTGGTAATTCAGGATTACAGCAAACAGTAATGATAGGAGTAATATTGGTATACATGGCTATATATTTTCTCTTCCTGTGAGACTGAACTTTCTGAAGACCTCTGTAAGGACTCTGTCCAATATGCAAGTGCCAGGTGAGAGGAAGAAACCCCATCTACACTTTGTAAGGAAAGATAATCCTAAGAGTCCTGAGACATTTACTGAAAACCATAAATCTTACCGCTGCTTTGAATTTCCATGTGGAACACGATATACCCACTATGAGAACTGCTTGCTACTTAGCTTCCATCAGGTACTTTTTTATGTAATGCCATATAAAAAGGGTTAATCCATACACATTCAAATTAAGAATCCATTATTTTTTAGCAAAGGGAACAATGGAAGTTGGACAAGAGGAAATAGGTAGATATTGTGTGATTTACTACAGCTCCTCCAGCTAATGGTCCCTCCGTGTAGCAGGAAGCCTTGACTAGCCTTTACAAAAATAAAATCCTCTGATTTACAGCACAACACAATAGGTCATATATTAAAAAGGTTCTGCTCTGAATGATACTCTTTAAAGAGAGGTACAAGACGTATGATTTTATACTGACTAGTCCCTTAATGAGTTAATAATTTGCTGGAAATGGAAATGTATTCAACCAATAGTATTTCAACTTTCTCACATTAAATTTAAACTAAGCCAGAATTCCCCCTCTTCCTTCACTCACAAATCACTTTATGCTTCATTTCCATCTTTTTCACTTTATAAGACACAAAACTTTAATGTTAATTTCTAGCTCAGTGGAGGGAACACAGACAAAATTCTCATTTAGGAACTTTGCAGGGTTATTGTTTTTTGTACACAACCTAAGACCCTAGCAATACTATATACATATTTCCAAATGACATTACTAATACCACGACATTATTAATATGGTACCTTTTCTTGAATGTAGGCCTTCTAGCACAAATTCCCGAAAGATCAATTAATCCCTATCTAAATAAAAATGTTTTATTGGCAGCATATGAGATAGTTTGCAACATTAAAATACCTGCTTAGATTATTGTTATTCCCTTTAAAACTCCGCATAATGATCTGCAAAAGACATAGAAGGCAGCCAATCATTTTGTTATTAAGTTTACAAAGCTATTAGTACCTCAACAGTGACATTAAGAACATATCATGCTGATATAAAATGGAAGAGAAATAGTCAAATGAATACTAAATTCACATGAAATTTTTCTACTCAGTAAATGAACAATTTTTTCCTTCTTGTAATTTCATGTACTGTACACTAAGAACAACCTATAAAATTGCAATTTATTATAATATCTTTATAGAAAGTAACAGATCAATGGAAACTTTATAATACTAAATTAAAAATGAATACAGTTAAGTTTTTGTGACTGTTTCCTTCCCTCCTAAATGCAGTTGAGTGCACCTCATTATTATTCCATCTTCCACACTGAACTACCTGATAGAACTTACACTCTCTAAACATGTTATCTACAGCTGTAAACATAAAATAAGAAAGCTTATTATTTGCCAGGTATGGATCGTTTTTTCCATTGCTCTGATTTCTTCTCAAGCAACACCAAAAAAGAGCAAGTAACAAGTGCATTTTGTAAAATGCTTGAATGAATTACATTTTGGACACATTTTATTCTGGGTTAAATGGTGATAAAAGGTACTAAACTCAGAAAAGGTCTCATAAGCCAGCACTGTTAGCAGCCTGCAGCATGCAGCACGGCCTCCGGACTGTGGACTATATGTTGTTTGACTAACATAAGATTTAATTCTTAATTCCTCTTCCCTTTAAATTTTTCTTTAACTTTTCTCAGCCAGGTAGAAGCTGCTACTGGTCACACTTCTCTGTCTTCACTTAACGTGTACATTAAGCATTAGTGAGCAGAAAAGTGGCCTCACGCTGACACCTAATAGGTGTCAGGACATAAATGAGACATAAATTGTGTTTGAAAAAGTGGGGAGTCACTTACTACGCAGAACTCTGAAAACGTCCTGAAGACTTCAGTGGTCCCTCGTGCTGATGGGGGGACTATGGTGGCAGCTGTAGGGTTGCAGAAAGGAACTTGAGAAATTCCCTTCTCCAAAGAGTTCTCAAATAATTCCTATGTATAGTTAATACTCCCCTATGGAAAGTGAATTTTCATATGAATTTATTGCCTAGTGCATCAAAAGTTTAATAGCTATACATATTTATTTCAATTACTTCAACTAGTCATTCACAGGTATCTTTTTCATGTTTTATGGCCAGCGTCTGGTATACATCCCAACCAGAGAGCACTTTGGTCTTCTACTTATCCCAGTGCACGCATCTATATATCAGTTTGAGCAGTTGCTATGAGAGCAGCCATAAATAAAGCTTAGTGGGCATGCTTACTTGGTAACTTGTTAATCCAGTATAAACATGGACAAGAAATCAAATATTTTCCAGAGCTTTCCCTGATTTTACCTGAAGGCTTGCTTTTAACCTAACAGTTACTATGCCAGGTGAAAATGCTCTTAGAATTGATTTTTGGGATATGCCTACCAAAAATATCCCAGCACAATAAACAAACCTACTGGGCATTGCTGGAAAACCTATGCAGTGCAATATCACGCAGTAAAGCTACATATCTAACTGGATTTTACTTTGGGGTAGAAGAGGCTGGGAATGGTTTGCTAGAGGTATAGTTAGGTATGTTACAAAATAGTTGGACAGCTTACAGATTCTTCACCATCTCTAATTGTAAGATATATGCCATGTCAGAAAACACTCACATAATAAGTTAATTCCTATGCCCAGTGCATGTGGGCATACTTTGTCACCTCTTTCCTTCCCATCCCATGTGCAATCATGTCTTATTTTAAAAGGAAGAACACACACTAACACAAACAAGGTGAATGCTAAGAAGATGTAATATAAAGAATTGAAATTTGCTATTAAAATGAAAATATCCTTTTTTTACTTTTAAGTATTTTGTGTGATTTTTAAAAAAATGTCTAGCATAAATGGAAAACATGACATAAATGTGAATCCAGACTCATTCTGCTAAATAACCAACCTGTATATTAAATTTACCACTATAAAAGGGAGGTGAGAAAGCCTTGTTGAGTCACAGATGAAAGAAGTTTTTGAACATCAGAACAAGAAAATAATGACCCATAAAAAAGATAAAGGAAACCTGTGTTAAAAGTGTGCTTTTATCCTTACCTGAAAAAAAAAATTTCAATTTCCCCCTGAAGCCATTCAATTTTAAGATAGAAATCTTCAGTGATATACCATCAAGCTATGAGAGGGAAGTTGACTATTCAAATTTAGTTAGGAAAGCATAGATTATTAAGACAAAAGGTTCCTGAAAATTAATTTGAAGATTTTTGTATCATGGTCTTCTCTCTTCTGTATACATTCAGTTTGCAACATATCACATGCTTTTTATATGTGTGTCACAGATAAGTTCTAACTCTTACTTTGAACATCTAAAAAATCTGGATTATTCCGGTCTTTTCATGCAGATGAGAACTTGTGTAATTTGGATTCAGATCAAGATTCAGATTCTGAAAATACATGCAGGAAGAATGGGAATCTATGAGTGTTCATGGGGAAGGGACATATGCTGCAAAATTCAGTGGTGCCAAGGCTTCAAAAATTATGTTTTCCTGAGATGGAGGTTTCTTCAGGTCTGTCAGGCTACGTCTGCATTACCAAGTAACCAAGCAAGCAACCTAACTTGCATTACCAAGTAATGCAGACCAATAGAAGCAGCTCTCCACAGCAAAACAGTTGGTACTGAGGACCTGACATCCACACTAAAGTTTGGGGACTGAGGTTTTTGGAGTGGTTGGCTATTTTTGAGTTTAGACTACCTCTAGTCTCACCTTAATGACTGTACACTCTTTTGCAACTGGGGTGTAGTAGGTGAAGTCCTGAAATTCATCTCCCTGTTTAGTTTCATTCAAAAGGCATCTGCTTCATTCGCTCTGAGGCTGCTCCATGATGCAAACCAAAACACAGTAAATGGGGATGATCAGGAGATCCATTTCAAAAGCACACTCCTGATTCAAGCGAAGACAGTAGTACAGACACACCCTAATTGTCTAATTCTGAGCTCCCATCAAAGGCATCAGCAGACACATTTCAGATTATCTGAGGGGGAGGTACTACTGTTATTTAAAGGTAATACTTTTATAAAAATTGATGCCAACAACAACTAGCTAATCACAGACTTTTGTGTAGTGATTTGCTGGACGTTACATTTATCTAGGTTTATAGAGACTGAAGGAAACAGATAAAGGTACCACAGAATGACTAAATGAAGATTAGTAAACGTATGCTGCCTTCTGTTCAGAACTAAAACACTTCTGTTTAAAAGATTAAACAGGGACGGTGAGGAGGATGAACCTCCCCATAATCCAAGACGAAGCAGTCAATGACCTGCTACGCCACCTGGATGCTCACAAGTCTATGGGGCCGGATGGGATCCTTCCGAGGGTGCTGAGGGAGCTGGCGGAGGTGCTCGCCAAGCTACTCTCCATCATTTATCAGCAGTCCTGGTTAACGGGGGAGGTCCCGGACGACTGGAGGCTTGCCAATGAGATGCCCATCTACAAGAAGGGCCGGAAGGAGGATCCGGGGAACTACAGGCCTGTCAGCCTGACCTCGGTAACGGGGAAGATTATGGAGCGGTTCATCTTGAGGGCGCTCGCAAGGCATGTGCGGGACAACCAGGGGATCAGGCCCAGCCAGCACGGGTTCATGAGAGGCAGGTCCTGCTTGATCAACCTGATCTCCTTCTATGACCAGGTGACCCGCCTAGTGGATGAGGGAAAGGCTGTGGATGTGGTCTACCTGGACTTCAGCAAGGCCTTTGACACCGTCTCCCACAGCATTCTCCTAGAGAAGCTGGCGGCTCACGGCTTAGACAGGTGGACTCTGCGCTGGGTCAAAAACTGGCTGGACGGCCGGGCCCAGAGAGTTGTGGTGAATGGAGTTAAATCCAGTTGGCGGCTGGTCACGAGCGGTGTTCCCCAGGGCTCAGTTTTGGGGCTGGTCTTGTTCAACATCTTTATCAATGATCTGGATGAGGGGATTAAGTGCACCCTCAGTAAGTTTGCAGGCGACACCAAATTGGGTGGGAGTGTTGATCTGCTCAAGGGTAGGAAGGCTCTGCAGAGGGACCTGGACAGGCTGGATCGATGGGCCCAGGCCAACTGTATGAGGTTCAACAAGGCCAAGTGCCGGGTCCTGCACTTCGGCCACAACAACCCCATGCAGCGCTACAGGCTTGGGGAAGAGTGGCTGGAAAGCTGCCTGGCGGAAAAGGACCTGGGGGTGCTGGTCGACAGCCGGCTGAACATGAGCCGGCAGTGTGCCCAGGCGGCCAAGAAGGCCAATGGCATCCTGGCCTGTATCAGAACTAGTGTGGCCAGCAGGAGTAGGGAAGTGATCGTGCCCCTGTACTCGGCACTGGTGAGGCCGCACCTCAAATACTGTGTTCAGTTTTGGGCCCCTCACTACAAGAAGGACGTTGAGGTGCTGGAGCGTGTCCAGAGAAGGGCAACGAGGCTGGTGAGGGGTCTGGAGCACAAGTCTTATGAGGAGCGGCTGAGGGAACTGGGGTTGTTTAGCCTGGAGAAGAGGAGGCTGAGGGGAGACCTCATCGCTCTCTACAACTACCTGAAAGGAGGTTGTAGCGAGGTGGGTGTTGGTCTCTTCTCCCAAGTAACAAGTGATAGGACGAGAGGAAATGGCCTCAAGTTGCGCCAGGGGCGGTTTAGATTGGATGTGAGGAAAAATTTCTTTACTGAAAGAGTGGTGAGACATTGGAACAGGCTGCCCAGGGAAGTGGTTGAGTCACCATCCCTGGAGGTATTTAAAAGACGAGTAAATGAGGCACTTAGGGACATGGTTTAGTGGGCATGGTGGTGTTGGGTTGATGGTTGGACTCGATGATCTTAGAGGTCTTTTCCAACCTCAATGATTCTATGATTAGTTGACCATTTTTCTTACAGGGTGGAGATTCAACAGGTTTTACAATTGTTAACTATTTCTTTCTACTGGTGTACCTAGTAAAACCATCATAATGGTGTCTCCAGAGGATCAGACCTGGTTCACTCAGCTAGGTCCACTAAAAATCAATTTTAAAAATCTATTCTTTTGAAAAGAATTGCCTTGTTAACAGTTGTGCCAAGAAAGCATACAAACTCCTGTGAACTTTCCTTAGCAATGGGAATTAAGCTTTGTAAGACTGGACTTGGAAACCATCTTGTCTTAGACCTCAACAAGCAGTACAGTACAGACACATTTTAAAGCTGGAAAACAGGTAATTCAACCACACAATAAAGGGAAGAAAAGCCCAAGACAAAGCCAATGACTGTCACACCTCAATAAGTAAAAGCATAGAGACTACCAGCACAGCTTCTAGCTCTTTGTGATAGGGATTGTCACGTCAGAACACAGCAAGCGTCGTCCCTCTCTTCTAGCATGCTTTTTATCAGAGTAGATGGATACTCCAATGGCTAACATGCAACCCTTACCCTCACAGGGCTTCTTTGTGTTAATTATTGTTTCATGGTGTGAGAATACTTTCTGACTTCAGCTGGGGACTGGCTTTAACAGTCCTGGAATTTTCATCTTACTTAGAAGTAAGAGCTGACATTGCTCTTATCCCTGCAAGGGCCAACACTGTAATTTGTGGTACAGATGCTACATATTCAGCTTCCTAAAGCTCTTCAATCTTGTCTGGCCTCAACTTAGGTCCCTCTCAAAAAGTCACTGAGAACATTCATGCCAATAACAAGCACAAAGTCACTTTTTTTTTTCTTTTGTTTTTATCCTCTTTGCCTTGAGTGAGAAAAGCTCTGAAGTGAATTCAATGACAGTATGTGCATGTTTAGAAGCACACAGTTAAGAGAGAAGTGGAGCTTGTATTCACATGCTTTTATCAGTCTCCACACAAATGATGCTAGAGTTGCCTGGCTGCAATTAACAGGATGCAAAACTGAAACCCTTACAAGTATAGCATAAATTATCCTCTTTTCTTCAAACAAGCTACCACTGGAATTGAAAACAGAAAAGATGCAGGGGAAACAGGGATGGTCTGGTTTGAGTGGATAGGGAGGGCCATAGATCTGGGAGCTTTCCTGTGTTTCTGCCAAGGGAAGGAATTTCCCTTATTCAAAACTGAGATGTTTGTGTAAGTTAAACACAAGGGACAGCAGCTAGATCTTTTTTAATTTGCAAATTTCAATAAATTATTGCATTATTTATCTCTAAAATGTGTGGAAATTTTTTATTTTTTAATTCAGGTGGAAGAGTGAAACAGTTTACTTGGGTTCTAGTACCAGTCATACTCCAGAGCATCCACACCTTTCATGCCTTTAGGTAAATTTGTACCAGCAAGAACTCCTCTACTTCTTCTGGGTTTTTTAAGTACAAGAATCAAGTATACAAGTAGACAAGTATTTTAATATAGCAAACTCACAAAGAAAATAAGATTTTCAACACTATTAGATTGATGAGAAATTACCAATTACTGCTTTCACTTGTCCTGTGATTGGGAAGGTGAGGGAACAACAAATAATGCAAAAGGATGCAATGTTTTCTGCAAATAATTAACACCATTGCTCAGGTTTTGGATGCCGTTTGTCACAAGGCACTGCCAGTTTGATATAGTTTTTGAGATACGGCAGGATGTGGCTTTCACACGAAACAAGCAGGATGAGAGATTCCTCTGCTGGGCTCAAGCTGCATCTCTTCAGATTTTAGCACTATTTTACCTGCTTCTGGAGAGGCAGCACCCAAGCTGCGTATTAAAGTTCCAACAAGCTGCACACCCACACCCGTGAATGCAAGCTGCCTTAGGGCACTCGTACATTTTGAAAGGGGTTGAAGGCATCTGTCCGGCCATAGCTAATAGATCTAAGAGGACCTAGAGGGCTCAAGGTGCAGGTTATCTGAAAAACAGCTCAGTCACTGTAGATGCTGACTTTATCTGGCATCCTGTGAAAAACCCAAAGATGTAGGCAACTGGGAGATGATGATGGTTTTCAGCACGGAACCCTTGAGACTGCAACTCATTTGCTTCTCTGTTAAGAAGGGTTCAAAGCTGTTTCTCTTCTAAAGCATGATTCAAAGACAAAAGCTTTCCTCAATCTTTTGGAACTGCAAAAAAAGTTCTATTTTATGTTTGTTTTTTAAAACATTAGAAACGCTTTTTTATTGTTATTATTTTTAGATTTTCTGCTACTTGCACGATTTAACCTGGGACTCATTTGCTAACATTGAAAATTGTGATACATCTGCTACTGGCAGTATTCCTATCACTTGCAGAAGTACAAGGACATAACATAGGTCCTGTTTGCTTGCATGGAGATGCTAAATCAGGAAACTACCCGCACATGGGCAGTTATTTTATGCCCCTATCTTAACATAAATGTCCCCACTGATTAGCTGAGCAGGGATGGACTGGGTACATGAGAATTTGGCATTAGATCCTGTTTTGTGGTGGTTTAGGAGGGTAATGAGCTCAGGCAGTTGGGCTTCTGTGAAAGATGATACAAACAGGGTGGGCAGTGAGAAACATAAGACTAGGATCCAAATATGGGCCTGAGAAGGAGCATTGAAATGCCTCTCTGTAAAAATGTGCAAAATAGAATAGAATAAAGCTAGAACCCAGAGTCAAACAGTTGCTGTTGCTACCTATGGCTACTGCTGTGTGATATAACTGGCTTGTAGAAATATAGGAAATAAACTGTTCTTATGTTAATAGTATCTACCACAACAAAAAGTATTAGACCAAAGCACTAACTGGTAATCTTGTTGCCAGCCTTAGCACAGAGACCCACATTAAACTGACGCAAGCTAAATCACAGTCATTTCCAGATATGAACATCAGGAATTAAGTTAGAACCATATTAGCAACCTAGTGGGCGTAAGCTTGAAAATTACCTCTTCTGACTTTAAGATACATAAAGTGTTTCGCTGTCCTGTGTTGACAATGCACAAAACCCAAAATTCAGTTTAAGAGACGAAATGAGGTATTTGAATATAGGAATAGAATAACCACTTCTGCTACAGCTTTCTTTACAATAAAAGAATAATTTGAATTTGTAAGCTTAGACTAAATGGGTAACCTGTCATTATGATGCTACTTAATTCTGGAAGGAAGGATCTACTCAGTATCAGGGCATGATTGGAAATCGTGGAGATGCCAAAGCTCCAGCAGTTGCTAAAGGATTGCTCATGCACTGTACTTACAGTGCATGTCCAAGGATACACCACATACAGTACTTGTAGTGCAAACCCAGACTGTTCATGACTCCTTTTTTCTGAATGCTCCTTATCTGTCAGTAGCAAACAGACCAGAACTCTTTTGGGGCCAGGCAGCCATGTCCTCTGTCACGGTACTAGATGAACTTCCAACCTCTTGCCTGGCCAACAAGTCACATACTGGGTTTTAGGACAATCTATCCTCTGATGTGATCAGCAGTCCCTTGACCATGGCTGCACTTTGAGCCCAGGCATGCACCTGATCACAAGGCAGCAGAAGTTTGCCACCTTGTGCCTCCCTCCATGCAAAATTATGCACTCCCACACCCCCCTCCCCAGCTAAGAGTTGGGACATCTCTGCCTTAAATTATCAAAGAGAGTTAAGCTAAAAAGTGTTAGTTCACAAGAAGGATGAGCTAGGGGAATGAACACAGCTTAATGGTCATTTGTGAACTTGGACATTCAGTTGTCTATGATCATCTGTGCATACATGTAATGTATTAACGCAACTCTTCAAAAACAACATGTAAAAATTACTGCAAAATTAAGACAACTGGTAAGGAAAATTATATGTATTAATTAAGTGTAACCTTATTAATTAAATCTGGGGTTTTTTTCTGTATTAATTAGCAATAGTTTATGTTCCTGTTGGAACATTTTTGTATACAAAATTGTTGCTATTTATCACCTTTAAAGATACAGTCACAAGGCACTCATAAAAATTGTGGAATTTTGCTCTATAAAGCTTTATGTATAAAAACCTTTCCAAAAATCCTGAAAAATCATACAGATTCTGCTACAGGGGCTCAGTGTTCTTAAAGATGAAACTGCTATACTTGTAAACCTGTGCTGTCATTTTCTGACAGCAATGACCAGTGAAAATTCCCCCATTTTACCTGAGGAAAAAAAACCCTAAGAAGAAACGGATAAAAGGCGTATTTTCCAAATTATGTTCTAAACCCTTAAAAAACTTCCATTCAATGTTTGTATTAATCATAGTACATCAGTACTTCAGGAGCTGTGGCACAACAGAGACCTTGTGGGATGAGGAATCCTCTGTCAGCCTCCACCGCCCAGGATGCATGCAGAACAAAAATGCACATAGAACAGATTCATCTTAGCTTGGCTCACTACAAACACTGATGCACCACTCACACGGGCAGTGTTGATATACTCGCAAAGACAAAATGATGCAATTCATTATTAAAAGCTGTCTTCTCATGATAAAAAAAAAAGCTAATGTTAATCTGTGCTCCACAAGTTGCACAAATCAGTGAGTGATAGAGTTGAAAACATAGTTACACATATTTAAGTTACACTTGAAGGTTTCTCTAAATGAACATATGCAAATGCTTGAAGCCCAAGGGCAGCTCTTTCTTGCACTCAGGACATTTACATAGCTTTCCAAGCTAATATTTAATCTAGTATTCAGTAAAACATCACTAATTACTTTCATAAATTCCTAACATCCTGTGAGATGTCTTTTCCCTCTGAGCTGCAAAACAGAATCTTCAAACACCTTCCCCATCAAAATGAGTGCAACGATTTTCACTCTACAGTGCTTCTAATTGTAAGAAAAGATCATTTTTAGTTTTTATCTTATTGCTTAACACTTTTTTGTAATTTTAAAGAATACTAAAATATTATACTTTGGCAAGAAGAATTCTGGGGCAGCAAGGAATAGGAAGATTACGACACAAAGTTCTATTAAAGAACTGGTGTGCTGCGTAATAGTAACTTGATGAGAAGAGACGAATTGCCACAGTGGATCACCCATAAGGGTCTATCTTGCTCACCATCAACTGCTTCAAGGGAAAATTATAAGAAACTCTGCAGAAGGCTGTTACAGAAAAATTTACTCATGGAAGGCTTTTTTACCTAACACCTGTGATATTAGTGTGAGGATCCTTCATTTCCTAGTCTTTCTAGATATTTTATTATTCGTACACAGATGTACGAATGTACCTCCAGTAAACCTACTGCCTTCGTTTCCAATGGGCCTATCAACATGGTAGCTGTAACGATGTTTGTCCTCAAACTACAGCACTTGTACTATGAACTCCCACTACATCTTGCACACAAAACAGCTGAATGAAAATTTCTAATCTATAGTCACTTTATAGCTGTTATTTTATATATGTTTATCATGTCCCTTCCCTGATTTTCTCTCACAAAAACAGTTCAAGTCTTCTCAGTTTCTCCTCGTATAGAAAAGTTTTCTCTGGTACTAATGATTGTACATGGCTCACAATTCCCACCACAGCTGGTATTCTGATCTGACCTCAAGCATTTGATTATTGTAGTAGCCCTGCAACATGTCATGAAAAATCCAAAAAAGCACTAAGAAGTGTGGCAGCATCTACACTGCTAACGTCTAGACTGAACAATAATACAGTGTGGTGCAATTTTAATGGATGATGCACCTCTGCTTCATGGAACCCTCTTCTTCCCCTGCTCTTGCATTTTGTATTTATTTTCCTGTTTGTTTAAATTAGACATAAAATCAAGTCCCGCATGACACAAGAATTCTACAAGAATATTGCAGAATACTTACATAAGTAATTTCTTTTATTGATTTAAAGCCTTAGGGTCTATTTCATGGATTTTAAAAAAACTAAATAGGACAGACTGCCCTGGCACCAGTCAATGTAATTTAACACAAATCCATAGAAGAGGATTGATCTTACTGAGCTTCTCTCTAATATAGTTTACAAATACTGACTCTTAGTGCGTTAACTTAGGCCCTCTTTGCTCTGAAAGATATTTTTATGCCTACTCTCATACTAGATGGGCACCCAAGTATTTTATAAAAGATGACAGAAAAATTACATTACCTAAAGTTGGGAGGAGGCAGACTAATATCAAAACAGAAAAAAAAGAGGACAAAAGTAATGAATGTGCCTGAACTAATCTCGTATTTCATGACCTCGTCATGCAGAAGCTGCCTATCTATTTCACAACAAGCGATAAATATTAAAATGAAATTTTTTTGCATGTCTTATCAAAAGCTTCCAATATCAATTGTTTTCACAAATGTTTTCTCCTGCAAGCAGTGAATGCCTCTTCATCAATCTTTTATCAAAAGCAATCTTGTTCTGATTTCAGTCTTACCAGAAAAGCTTCTCTCTCTCCTTTGTTGTTCTTTTTTTTTTTCCTTTCTTGGCAGAAGGTACATGAATATCATTTTACACTTGACTGTGGCTGCATCTCCATCGATCAGGAAATAAAAAGCAAGTCTGAAGGATATGTCATGACCCTGCAGAGCTCCAAACAACAGAAACATATGTAATGATTCCACTGTGCCCGATAGTGACAAAGGAGGAAAGTGTGTGTGCATGCCCACATGAATGTGTTGATATTCCTTTTTCCAAGGAATGCTTCCATTGCCAAATATTTCTAAGAAGAGAAAACGAAGATTTAACAGAGGATTTGATTTCCAGATACCTTCCTGACATGTCCATCAAGCTTGAAAGAGAACATACATTATCAAAACACCAATACAGCACAGAGCTTGGGCTTTCAGCCTTACTTGTCACATGGGACATACATGCAGGGTTTCGCTAGTGGGGCCTGGGGTGGGGAGCTGTGCAGGAAGAGGCCATGAGCTGCTCTGTGCCAGTCACAGCCGAGCCCAGCCACCTCTGGAACCAGTGACAGCAACACGTGGTGTGCCAAAACTGCAGCCAGGCAGGGTACCTGTGGAACCCCGGCTCCAATGTATTTATGAAAAACCTGCAGCCACCGGGGTGAGGAAGATGCTCATGGAGACAGATGGCTAGAGGCACGTGGCTGAGGAGACAGCTGGAGATGTGCTGCTGAAGGCTGTGGTGGAAACACAGCCAGGGGCACCCTGAAGGAAGGTCCCCATGCCAAAAGGGATTATTCATAGGGGACTTCAACCCACAGGCAAACCATGCCAAGGTGGGGAGACCCCCAAGGGACTACAGCCTATGGGCACCCCACACCATGGAGGGACACCTCTGAGGGACTGAAGCTCACAGATGACGCATGCCAGGCAGGGACACTAAGAATGAAGGAGAGGCAAAGGAAAACCAGCCAGGAGTGTCAGACAGAAATCACTATGTACTTGAGTCCAACCACCTGCACTGTCCTTTGCCTCACCAAAGGGACCGGGAGGGACTAAGCATAACCTGCAGTGAAAATAAGGGGACTTCAGACTAGGAAAGTGGGGTGAGGTGTTTACTTAAGTGTTTGTTTATTTATGTTTTCTTTTTTCACTCAAAACTCAACTCAGTGATCAGAAGTTTGTGTTAATTGACAATAAATTAAATTTAGTAAAAATTCCCTGAGTCAGACTGTTTTGCCTGCAAGACTTGCTTGACCTCCTTGAACCCGTAATGCGATGAGAACTATACAGTCTGAAGGCTCATTTCAAACGTCACCTAGGACTGTGGGGGAAGAAAACATTCTGAATAAATACCATGTTTTCTCCTGCTAAACCTGGACAGCAACCAAGGTTTCAATATATCTGGACAAGATCCTCAATTTGTACAAGTAAATGTAATTCCAGAAGTCTCACAGTACACCAAGGCCAATGCACAATGACAGAGCTCCAGAACAGAGTGAGCTGCTGCAGTGAGTAAAGTTTGAATATATAATGATTTCCGTGGTAGAGAGGAAAAGGCTGCAAAATTCCCTATTTCTGACTCCTGAGAGAAAAAAACCACAATAAACATAAATAAAACCACCTTAAGAGAAAAGGGAAAAAAGTTACAAATGAAATTAAATTCATGGGCAAATGACTGGAGGCTTGTGCTCCCCACACAAGTGCTATGTAGGTGTTTGCTTCATGAGTGTGCATGTGCGTCAGGTTGCTCCTGCCCCTCACAGACAGGATCTTGTCTTGAATATCTCAGACAGAGGAGCGTTAAGGAGACAAAGTGCTTCCTTTAGATGAATCCATAAATGAAATTTAAGCTGCTTCAACCAGGTTCTCAGCGCCTGGGCTGCTAAGGAGAAAAGTTTCATGGTAGGAAAGTGTTAAGCTGAATGAGGGGACAAACAATCCCAGTGCCAGGATCATCATAGAGGCCCACCTTGTCATGATGTCCTCTCACACAGGCAATACACATCTTGAGGACTGATGAAGACGGGCAGGAGGACTTGGACATTAGGCACGTAAGCTGCTGGGTTTTAGGAACATGTTTTGACTTCATCCCACTCAGCACAAAGGTGGCAGACTTGTAGCATGTCAAGAGAACGCTGGAGAAAAGCTGATGATTTGTAAGTGTTGACTCTGGGGTGAAAGATTCCAGAGAGAGAGAGAGGGCTACGTAGTCATGAGTGGCACACAGAAGGTGATGAAAGAATGATTATTCAATCTTAAAAAATAAGGAAGCATACGATAAAAATGCCAGGTATAACATAAGATAAAGCCTGTACCTTTTCATACAAAATTTTTTATTTTATTTGTCTGTAGCTGCCTTGCCTCAAGGTGCAGGGAGGTCTGGGGGATGGATGTTTGAGGGTTAGAAGGTCACCAGCAGACAGGGAAGTAGATCATTTATCTCTAAAAAATGGCACTGTGTGAGGATTCTTTCCTGTTATGTTTTATGTTATGTATATGTTTTATGTATATGTTTCCTGTATATTTATTATGTATGCGTTTCCTGTTATGTTATATTTATCTCTGGTGTTCTTTTTAAACTATTCCTATATCTGACAGGACGCCTACAGGACAGGTTGGCAGATTTGGTAAAGACTTTTCTTCCTACGTGAAGTGTTGGTAACGTAAAAGAAGAAAAAATTCTCTTTGTAGAGAAAGCATAAATATGCCAACTGCAAACATTTAACATTTTCATCATGTTCCTGATGAAAAGAGTAAAAATTTTGCTAATTGGAGGCTGCAAAGAACATATGATGCTTTCTCATCTGGAAGTTAACAGTAGCTATCAGGTTAAGGCTCAAGCTGAAGTTTTCCACCATTTATTCCTAAGGCAAATCTCTCAAAATGCCTTTCCTTTTGATTTTCTCCTGTAACATGACCTCAGTAACAGATTTTGCAATCAATGAAGAAAGTCTCCAAGATTTGAGCAATGAAAGTAAATATGTTAATTTTTTAAGAAACTAATGTCTTTGTAGATAACATGAAGAGAAGCAGATTAGTCACTAAAACACTATTCCATTTTTCTGCTGACAGTAAATGAAAGAAAACCTATTTCTTACAATATTTCTTTCAAATCACATTATTTAAGAATGTAGAAGATGTGTTTTTGTAATGATCCTTAAATTACTGCAAGATCCAAAATTGTAATGCCTTGTTCTTAAGAAGGCTTTAGTATTTTAAATTAGTACTAGAAAGATAATCTATCATTTTATACAGAACAGACAGAATGGTAGAGCCCACTGATATTATCTTCAGGTTTGTATGTGAGAATTGTCATGATAAATATGCTTTGCAACACTGAAAGGCACAATGACATCTTTTTTTAAGGAGGGAGAAAATTTGCCAAAGTTCTGTAATTTTTGAATGTTAATGTATGGATATGCAGAGGATAGTAATTGCTCTAGCAGGCATGTCAGTCTGAAAGAAAGATAGCTCTGGTGAAGAACACTTGAGCATTTTTTTGTCTTGTTTTGTTTCAACTCAGGTTTTTCAAATAACCTTGAGGTACCAGCTATGAATGCATATAAAGTCCTACAGAACATACACCACAAATGTGCATCATAAATATGTGTCATTAATACAATTTGCAATAACAATAATAATTACTGAACCTGGGGAGAAAGAAAGAACGAAAAGATTCCCATTACCTGTTTCGAAAACTCAAGAATCTAATTTCTATTACACATTAATTCCCATTTGTTCTATTTTTTTTTTTCATAGGAATGAAGTAGCAAACATATAAAAGCATTTAATTAAAATGTCCTATAGGCTGATGGCTTATTATGGAAGTTCCTCAACACTAGTCATTATTATGCTCTGGTTTACATTTTTCATAATATAATGCTACACTGTAAGCATCTGGAATATTTTTTTTTCTGGCAGAATTCTGTCTAAGGATCAATTTTCAGGAAAAAATCTCAGCTTAAAGAATTAAGAAACTTGTAGGAATGAGACAGAAGAAAAATACACTGGTTTTCCCTTACTAGAAAAAGTTCTGATGATAAGGAACTGGGTGGTGATGGTACAAAAACTCAGTAACTGGCACGGGATATTGGATTATGAATGTGAGAAAAGGGACAAGAGCCTAATGATACGTGAAGTTCAATAAAGAAGCTGTCAGACAAGGACAATGGGATTTGAAGAAAAAGCTTGGGCCCATGGCCACAGGGCGAGAATCCACTCCCAAAGTGCTCTTAACAAAAAGACAAAAGAATGCTGCCTTAAAAAGATGTGTTCTGGTAAGCAAGTTACTTAAGTTTCAGAGGAGTTCTTTAATTGGGTGTTCCAAATTTTCTGTGTGTTTATCTTGAGACTTAAATACCATGCAATAAATAAGCCCTGAAAGTAAAATTATTGTGTAGCAAGTTGGAAAAAAAATGAAGACCCTACCTTTACAAAAACCCGACTATTCTGTAGAAAACAGCAGTCTGGCTGTGTCATTAGAGGTTATATCATAAACCATATGGACCATCTACAAGGAGATCTAAAAATCTACTTTTCCTCTAAACCTTACCAGGTTATAGCACATTCTTCTGTTCCTTCTTTATTCCAAGACAAATGCTTCTTGACAGAAATTATGTCTTCTTTTCCTTCTGCATTACTTGGCTGTCCCTTACTGAGAACAGACAGGCTAGAGTGTTTTTAATGCTTGTATGAAGGATGGCAAAAAATAGCTTATTTAGGGGAACAGCTATGATGGACACTTTCCTGTTTGTGTTTGAAACTGATTAATAAAGCGGTAATTTCAAGTTCATCTGTTTTACTCAGGATATTGAAGAGATCTGAAAAAAAGATCATTTAAAAAACTTTGCCAGACATAAGAAAAAGCTTTTTGGTTTTTGCTGCATCATAGTTATCTGAGATATATTATTTATGGTATTTTATTTGCTAGATGGTCATATTTAGAAGGAAGTTCTTTTTACAGGGCTTCAGCTGTTACCAGATTGGTATGGAAATGGACGTAGATGAACATACAAATTGTCTTCACAAGCTTCATTAGCAGCAAAGAGGGTCGTATCTCCATATATCCAGAGTAACCAAAAGAGACAACATGCAGTTGGCTAAATTCAATCCATCATGGGAACCTTCAGAATGTTACAAAAATAAAATCTGGTTCTGAACTATAGCTCTAACACTTTACATAGCAATTATTATTTTGGTCTCTGAAATCTTTTTGAGAGCTTTAATCACGAAGGAACTGCTAAACCTCTTTTTTTTTTCTTTTTTTTATACAAAAAACCCAACAAGTAAACCAACCTGTGCCATGAAGAAAAGAATGAATAAAGTCTGATTTCCTAAGGATTTTGTTTTCACATCCCACTGATCCTACTTTAACAACTACGATTTCCCTGTGCATTCTTGTGATAGCTTTCTCTTCTTGTCTGCCACACTGCCAGGTCATCCCCACATCCACAGATCTTGCTGCATTTCTCCGAGCTCCCTCACACATCCTCTGACCCCCCCCAGTTGGCAGAATACACCGTGGCTGCCTCAGAGCCGCACAGGCTGACCAGCTAGCTGGCCCTGCTGCCAGAGGGAGCGGATGGCAGCTGAGGTCTGCCTGTCCTCTCCTCAGTGGGGACACTTATTTGCTTTTTTCTCCTCTACTGAAAAACTGAGTTTCACGATTTTTTTTTAAATCCCTGAGGTTCTTACCTTCCTGTCAAGTTTGGCTGATATTGCCCATCAGTTTAGAAAGTTAATATGAGAGCACAGACAGGCGGCTGAACAGGCAGATGTGCACACAAAGGTAATGCAATAACAATAAACTGCACTTCCTTAGAAAACAAGCCTAAAAATTATAGTCCAATGACAGCAAAGCTGTAATTTATCTTCAACAGTAGCTAAAGAGGAAACAGGAGGGTCTACTGGTTTTTTGAAAGCTATTTCTAGGGCTATTAGTGACTGATTGCACTTTGCATTATAACAGCTGGGTGTCTTCATTTGTTATGTCAAGTGTTTGTTAGTTCTCTAATTATGACACCATGCTCCACAATGTGATGCTCTTAGATATTTTTTTATATGTCATACAATGTATAATTGCATTTCCTTATGCTCCCTGTGACTTTCCCAAAACCGGTATGACATCTTATGGGGTAATCTATAATCAGTTAATAAATACTAAATAAACAAAACAAACTTAGAAGATTAAAACATGCTAGGCCTCCTGTTTTTAAAAAAGCAACAATCTAGCCCTTGTGCTGATGCATAATATACGCAGTTCAGAAAATCAAGAATCAAGTCTGGTAAAACCCTGAGCTACTAGACACTGCTTTATGCTTGGGGGATTTATGCAAACATTGTGTGGGATGGAGAAGGGAACTGAAAGGAGGAGGGATACGGGAGGGAGTATGGCAGAATTTCACAATATTTTGTAAGGGAACGTCAGCTTTAATGCTTCTACCCCTGGAAGCTGTAAGGGACTGTTTTGAACGCCATACCTCGGCACATGCCCTTCCTCTAGTGCAAACTTTATCATGTCCATGTGAATGCATCCTTGTGTTGAGGACACACGACTTTAGCCCAGGGGTAAGCTGATGCGTTCTGTATGCCTGTCTGTATACACGTCATAAGGCAACCCAAGGGCAGCTGTAGTCACCACACAGATGCAAGCACCATAAATTACATTTGCTTTTACAGTAACATCAGCTGATTTTGCCATTCTTCCTTATGTGCATGCCTCTCCTGAGTCTGAAGTCATCTCAGAACAAAGTCTCAATACCTCCTGGAGCTGAACAGGATGTGTCCTGTACCCAGATCATACAGAAAAGTGAAACAAGGTAAAGCAGCAGATTAGATTTAGCCAGCACACGTACACCCATCTACCAACACACAGTATAAATATCGCTCAGTATCTCCTGATCATTTTCTAGGTAGCACAATCCAATCTGGGGACACAAACGTTGGGTCTGTTGCACTGATGTTTTCAGGCACTATTTCCTCCTGTTCCAGCTCTCCCCTGCACAGGCTTTTTTCTATTACTTGCCCAATGCTAGTATTATTTCAGATTGGAATCAAGACACTTCAATATAAGGGATCCTATCTGTTTTTTTCGTATCTTGGTTTATACCGTTGCAGTTAGTAACATTTATTTTCTTTTTTGTTCTCCTTGACACAAGTTATTGTTTCTCTATTTCAAGGACAAACTCAGCAAAACTATGTTATTTTCATATTTTAAAACGTAATACTCTAGCTAGCAAGATCTAATAAAAAGGGAATTCTTAGCTCAAGATGTGACCACTTCTTTTGGCAAAAGTGAAAAAATGTTACCTGATCCAAATGTTGCATTAGCAGCTTTCAGCAATAACAAAGTAGTTCATGGCTGAGTTGATATACAGAGGGAGGGAGAAAGAGGGAAGAAGCCTGAACAACACTTAAGAAAGGGCTTTTCATTATAATCTAAGCTGGAAAAAAATGTGGGAAGGTTGTTAGAGGCATTTCTGTAGGCTGACTTCTCTCTTAGATATTATCATGACCCCAGTGAGGTCTGTAGTTATTTCAGTGAGCAGTTATCTAATTTTTACACACAAGCACAGTAGATTTTTGTCTCAGCAAACAAAGGTGCACAACTGGATAAATATACATTTATGTATGCTCCAGATCTTCTTAAAATAGCTTTACTGCCTTCCTGTTCACACAATTCTGTTTATTGACTTAAATGTATTATATAGAGAATACAAAATCTAAGCAGGGAAAAAGTCATTCTGGATCACTTTCTTACTAGCAAAGAAAGTGATGGCATTGAAGACATAATTCAGTTCCATGGTCAATTTTGATGCTCATTTTTGTCAGTACTTGAATCCAAGGAACAGATTTGTTGAGAGAACACTGAGTTCTTTTAAATAAGTAAGGTTTAAAGAATTATGAATACTAGTGTATAGAGGAAAAGAGGATGGAATATTTAAAAATAGTAAAGAACATCCAACAGATCATAAATAGATGTCACAACAAATTGATACAGAAGTTAAAAAAAAGGAAAACTCACAAAGATCAAAGAGTAGTTTCATAAGAAAATGCAGTAAGGGATAAGGGACAAAAGCTTTATAAGCATGTAGTGCAAATGGGAAATGAGGGAACAAAGTAGAAAGAGACGTGACTAAATGGAAACCTAGAAAGTCCATGGGCATTGTGCTATAAAATCACTACTTTGGAAGGTCATGACACAGCCTTTTCATTATTTCAGGCACTCTGATGTAACAAGCTGCCAAAAAATGATAATTATGCCACAGAGACAGAGGGCAGAGGCTAAGTCCCAGCAGATGTTCAGGCTGAGCGGTATACAGTGTGGAAGCACCCAGGTTTCTGCCATGACACATCAGCATCGTGGGTCTGAGCCAATCCGCACCAATTGATCTCAGACCCAATTCCTTCTCCTCTCTGTATAAACAGCATAGACCTACCCAGTCCAATCCTTATGTAAACATACAAAAAATTTTGCTTCTCCTCTTTGGAAATGGCATTCCCATTCTTCCTTAATTCACAGATTTCTTTCCCCAGTATTCTTTCCTTTTCTTTTGTTCATGGCTCCCCTGCTTCCCATTTCTTCTTTTCACGGCTGAAGATCTGAATTTTGCCATCTTGCCATTTCTGCAGTTCTAATATATAGCATCACATAAAATTTGCATAACTCACTGACCTTCTTAAGAGTTGTTTCAGTTTAGGATTTATATCAGTTTAGAAACTGATAAATCCTAAATCAGTTTAGGATTTATAGATCCTAAAATTCAGACCTATATTTTAGGCATCCTGAAGTTTGTTGACATTCATATTTAACGGATTTGTGTAAGTGTAGCATTAGGCAAGTCGTCCCCTCCATCTGAAATTCTCTCTCTTTTTTTGAGGAAGTGAAACACTTTCTTCTCATTAGTGTTCTTTAGTTTTTCTTACACTTCAAGACGGATTATCTTCTGCTCTGCATGTTCCAATAGAGGATCCACAAAGAGGAACGTAACCTAATGTGGGTATGTGTTGATGAAGACAAACAGGATACATGTACTTCTACCTACCAAATGTCACTGCAACGTGGACAATGTAGGTTAGCACTGGTATTAGTTGAAATAATTTTTGCACATAATTATATGTAGAGATATAGGCACCTAAGAGCTCTATGAACTTTTCCAGTCTCTGATGTAAATCAAATACCTAAATGTTTTTCTTGTACCTCAAGAAAAATCAAGTGAACTTATAGCACCAACAGAGGAATTTTCAATTCCTGGGCCAATTAATAGGTTTCTCTCAGCTATATCCAGGACTATATTAGTGACATATAGTATTTTTAATTTTAATATATTATTTCTCCCATTTATAATCAGACTAAATATAACTGAATACAACATGAAGATACTAGATCAAAATGTACTTCCCCTTAATAAATTCTTACTACAAACTGGGCTGGCAAATATATCAGAAAGGGAATTCTTGAAACAGGGTATTGAAAATGATTGGCCAAAGTAGCCTGTTTCTCAGTCAAATCTGCTCTGAGACTGATATAATCATGAAAAGGATATGAGAAATGAGGAAATAATTTCTATTTCCACATCTGTGTTCTAGCCCAGAATCAGATAAGCTATAGAATTTGATGGAATAATGCATGTATTTTTTTTTAAAACCATTTGGAATCTAATTCATATATTATTCATACACATTTTGCATGTTTTATGCATGTAAGCATACTTTATAGATGCATGATGCTACCTCCACAATTTAGTCTGTGAAGGTGTATTCGCTAAAAAATGACCCTGATGCCTCTTCTGATTTCTGGTCTAATATATTTGAAAAGCCCTGTGTTCAAAGATAAATAAGAAGAGATTTTCAGCTGCACACACTGCAAAGTTAATTATTAAATATTATCAAATGAATGTATATGTCATGCAGTAGCAAACTAGTATGGATTTCAGCTGTTTTGCATGTTTTGCAAAAGCTTTACCAGTAGTGTCCCTTCAATAAAAGTTTATCAGAGGATTCCACAGTCAAGAGGAATAATCACTTTGTTCAAAATATACTCCCTTGTTCAGTGGTCAAATGACAACAGGACTTGAAAAAGAAGTGGGAAAAAAATTAAACAAATAGCACTTAATATTGATGTAAAAAGTAATGACGGATGCCAAAGATATAAAATGAAATTTATTTCATGGGGAAATAAGCAGGGTTTTAAAAAGTATTTTGGAATAAAAAAGGAATTTGAAGAGTGACATAAGCCCACTTGCAGATACAGACAGAAAAAATATTAATAATGCAAAAAAAGTGCACAAAATATTTTTTTCTCTCCATTTGTACAGAAGAACGAAGGAGTAACTATATCATGTAAGGATTAAGAAGTAATTTCCATCCTATTAGCATCTAAGGAGGATGTTGAAACATCTATAAGGAGTTTAAAATATCAGAAGACTTGGGTAGTCTAGGTTCAAGGATTCTAACAAAGCAGACAGTGAAGATCTCTGACTTCCTTATGTTAATTTGTGCTTAAGTGTGAGACACTCTATTTTGTAATGCTGAAAATGAGCAATCAAGATAAGATAACCTGCTTGCTCCAGTATAAGACAGGTAGCTGGATGTCAGTCCAGAGAAAAAGAAATTCAAAAGTTTACAAAGGATGTACTTTAATTTAAAGCTTTAAAAATATATATACTATTCATTTGGGTCAACAAGACTTTACGGAAAAGTAGGTCTTGCCAAACAAAACGTTTCATTTTTTAACTCGGAAATGAGCAGCTTGGCTGAGAAAAATAACTTCCTTTGCCAGCAACGCTAACTTAAGGAGTTGCCTCTCCTCCTCGCCCTCAGCCTGTTGCAGAGCTGTTCCAGCATCCCAGCTGCTGTTCCAGCACAGCCTGTGGAGCTGCCCTGCGAACAGGATGAGAGACTTAATCTACATCTGAAATAACACCTTCCCCCTCATTTTTAAACTCTTCCACACTACTTTCTCCAGTTCAGTGATAGTTACATAAACTTTAATGAAAGGCATGGAGCTGCACGGCAAAGGTAGGAATGAGAAACTGAAGGTGAAAAGGTACATTCCTATGAGCTAAAATTGCCACCAAAGCCTCCATTTCATGGAACCACCACCTAGCTGATTTACAGCAACAAAATGTTGTTGTGAGGACTCATTATCAAATGGGGCTTTTCTAAGAATTTTTCCACAGTCACTGGTACAAAGCCTGATGCTTTGCAACACTTTTTAATCAATAGTATGTGAATAAATACACAATCATGTCTGATGTGTACAGATTTAATCTCAATTATTTTTATGATATCAAAATATAGGAAGGATGCAGGGGAGACGTATAAAAAAGATTCAACTGGTGGAAAAAATTACTAAATTACTCACAACTCAAAACAAGACAGGGAGCTCAATCTGTTGAACTCTTCAAAATAAAACTGATATATGACTTGATTGCATAAAGTAGAAAAATCAAATGCAGAATACGTTGAGAAGTCATTCAAGCCATAGAGCTTAACAAGAGAAAGACAGAGAAAACTAACAGTTCTTACATTAATTGGTTCCATGTCTTAAGAGCCACTCTGTAAAGAAGTTAGCAGCTAGACTGTAAAAATGAAAGGCTCCTTTTAATCTTACTCACATTAGATTTACTCTAGTATTTGCTTCAGTGACTTTCATGGAATTGTCAACACTGGTGAATACCTGATAATCCAGATCTTCAAAAACAGGTCTATAGAAATTCCTGCTAAGCTGTTAAGGAGAAAAGATACAAACGCTATCATAATTTGATGAACTGTTTTTCTTTTAAAGGAAAGATTGCTTCTAAATATGGAATGTAAGTGCACCTGTTATATACACGAGCAACAAAAGCTCATGTAACCATTTTCAGTACTACATATCTTTCTTAATAAAGCCAGAAACATTTTAATATTTTATAATTTCCCATAATGCTGGTAATTACCACAAAAAAAATTAATTAGATGGATGCCTCTATAAAAGCATCAGAGTTTGAAGTTTTCTTTAGTCAGTGCTGCACAGCTGTGCTTTTCTAACTTCCTGATTGACAGCAATTACCATTCTCATGATCGCTCAATATGACCACACTGTCGTAATTCGGTTTGGTAATGCTAACAAACAAAATCTCATGAGTCGTAGCCCTATTTTTCTGAATGATCAGCCCAACATAATTTCAGGAGGAATCCTTATCAACAGATGCCTCCATGGGTCCTCTCAGCCCATCTGCACCCTCCCTTGCACTGCTGTGATCCTCTCTGGACTCTGTGCTGAGCACACATAAAGAAGAAACCAGCAGAAAATGAACCTGACAATAAAAGGAGTCAGTTTTGCTGGATTAGGGTGTTACACCAGATCACAGAGGAGTTCCACTTGCTCAAGAGGTGAGCGGTGGGAGTATGTGGCTACAAGCAGGGAAAACAGTGGGGGGAAACGGGGTGAAGGGAATTGGCTAGGTCCCAGTGGGTCACAACAAGCTAGACTAGCTCAGCCACACCATTTAACTGCTGTTTCTTACACATATGCTATCCAGCTTTCTCTTTCTCCCACGCATGCAACCTGCCAAGCAACCTCTCTCGAGTTTGTAGACAGGCAACTTCTTGATCTGTCCGGCTTAGCTCCTGATCAGGTCAGCCATGGTTATGTGGTCACTGCACTGGACAGGAATCTTTTACCAACCTCACCACAGAAAAGAGCCTTATGTAGCTTCTTCCATTAAACTGAATAATGGTGCTTAATACATACATATCCTTTAACTAGATTTACAATTTTGTAAAGATCAGAGAACAATGTGATGGCAGCAATTACACTATTGCTTGTCTAAGCTCTTTAAACCAGCATATATCGTCCACTACTCACTGACAGAAGAAACAGGATAGAAATGGAATGTCTCCTATTTGAGATACATTTGAGATTTTTGTTAGCTGTATTTAAATCACAGAATTAAAAAAAGGCTAATAAACTGGGTTTTTCAATATCACATGATGTGCAATTATCTTAAATTGGAGGTATAAACTAGGATCTGGTTACAAATTATAAGAACCATAAGGTACCAGCAACTTACAGCTGATATCAAAACAAAGAAACAAGAAGAATATAATTCTGGAACCTAATTTTTTTATAACTCAAGATTCTCACTGTATGAGAAATCACAGTAATATTTTTGTCCCTATCAACAATGGACTGATTAGACAGGATCCGTATCTTTATTATCTACTTCTTGAATTATTCAGTACTCTACCCAAATATTTTTAACTATTTTCTTGGAATTAAATGAGTTGTATATTTTGTAAGAGCAACATATAAATAGATCTTTGTAAATGAAAAACATTTCCACACTCTTGGCATAATCCCCTGGCATTTGCACTCGGCATGATTCAGCAGCAGGAGACAACACCTACCCTCAATTTGCTCCCCATATACATAATTATACTAACACATAGTGATTTAACACTGTGAGACAAAATGATCCCAAGGGCCTTCTCTAGCTGGAGGTCTCCTTGTCCCTGCAAAAGCGCAGAAGGCTCTGACTCTATAGCATGTGTTCTTATTTACAGTGTATGTTCTTACTGATGGCCTTAGAAGCAAATTAGTCCCCATACTAAGCTCCATCCATGCTGCCACAGCTATACTAGTAATCCCACCTGAAACAGTTTAAAACTAGTGCAGGTACCTTCCTGGCTAAACTGCAACAGCTCTCTAACATCTGTGGACATAATTTAATTAAGAATCCACAGGCTGTTCTACTCATTCTCTAACACGGCAGGATCCTCTTGTTTATGAGTACCGGTACTTTCAAGCAAAGGCAACTTTGTCAACATGGCTCCTACCGAACCATGCAGGGTGGAAGATAAATGAGAGGGTAAAACGTGAAAGAACACTAGTGGCATGTGAATGAGCTCACCTCCTGGCTTTGAATCTCTGTTCCACACTTTCTTCTTCCTTTCCACAATGTTATGGTGGAAAAAATCCTACATAAATTTTTTCTAGGTTGCAGTGCTCTTATCACAACAGGATCCTGAACAGTGCTTATTAAAAACACATACATCTACAGATATCTATATAGATCACTATTCACATACTGTAAACATTATGGAACTATTCATCCCTATGAATTCAGGAGATGTCTGACAGAAGAGAAAAGCCAAACACCAGTCTGAGAGGGGCTGACTAGAGTCTCTCCTGTCCTTGAGTCTCAAAGTCTACAATTATGAGTCACGCATTGATAATAGACATACAACTCTGTCTGGTCTCACTGGGAGTCTTGCCTGGGTATCTAAAGTCAGAATATACATACACTGTATGTACGACTCACTTCTTTTCACCATCAAAATGCTGTGAAACCAGGGCTGTAATCTGGCAACTGCTGTGACAGACTCAGCAGATCAGGGAAAAAAAGGACAAAACCTAATCCAGCTACAGCCACAGAAAACTGAAGTCAACAGAGCATAATTGCTCTACCTAGAATTGAGCCAGGGTGTAGAAACAGGTTCTCAAAGATGTCAATGTCCTGGTTTCGGCAGGGATAGAGTTAATTTCTTTTCTAGTAGCTGGTACAGTGTTTTGGATTTAGGATGAGAACAAAGTTGATAACGCACCGATGTTTTAGTTGTTGCTAGGTAATGCTTACACTAGCCAAGGACTTTTCAGCTTCCCATGTTCTACCGACTGAGAAGGCTGGAGGTGCACAAGAAGCTGGGAGGGGGCACAGCCAAACTGGCCAAAGGGACATTCCATACCATGTGACGTCATGCTCAGTACATAAACTGGGGGAAAGCTGGCCGGGGGGGGCCGCTGCTCGGGGACTGGCTGGGCATCGGTCGGCGGGTGGTGAGCAATTGTACTGTGCATCACTTGCTTTGTGTATTATTATTATTATTATCATATTATTATTATCATTTTATTTCAATTATTAAACTGTTTTTATCTCAACCCACGAGTTTTTCTCACTTCTACTCTTCCGATTCTCTCCCCCATCCCACCGGGATGGGGGGGTGGGGGAGGAGTGAGCGAGCGGCTGCGTGGTGCTTAGTTGCCGACTGAGATTAAACCACGACAGTCAAAAAAACCTTCGTCATCATAACTTTCAGGTCTCCTCTTTTCTGTCTGCTCTAAAGATTAGTGGTGATAGTTTGAATCAAAAGGTGACATCAGTTGAAGACTGAACAACAACTACATAAATAAAGATTATAATATACATTAAAATAAAACTCTCCCTCCCTCCAATATGCCAGAAGTTCAGTCCAATCTTTGATCAAGACCTGGAGTGGCAATGAAGATGTTTAGGTTCTTATTTCCAGGACATACTAAAGTGAACCTTAAATTATTTATTTTGGTTTCCATGATAGCGTGTTTCCTTAGCATCAGCATGAAACATCGTTTATGACTTTAATGTGCCATATTCCATACATTTTAGCCTATTTCACAGCACATCCATGCAAGGCAGGAATGCTTTAGAAATCACAATGTTTAATTTCACAATGATCATGCATTATGATTTCAACCATGCTGCCAAGGAAAATTCCAGTCTATGCATAAAATTGACTCACCTCACTTTTATCATACCAACTGATGTAGATTAAATGATATTCCATTCATCCCTCAGCTCCTTCCTTGTCTCCCCACTTCACACTTAAGCCCCACAGAAAACCAAATGCCTCCACACCCCTCATTTGCCTGGGGAAATGTGTGGGCAGATTTATGTCTTTTGTAATGTTATGGCCATTGACCCATCATTTAAGAAAAGAAGTTTGAGGTTTCTTTCATTTCATTTTTAAAACAAAAATAAAATAGAAATTAGTGAATTTGGTCTGTGAGACACAAGGAAACCACCATCTGGAGCTCACTGAGATACAAAGAGATAAAGATTCCTTTCATCAAGGGTCATACTGAGGGTCACAGTGAAGTGCTAGCAATAATCTGTTGCTTCAGAGGCTGCCTCAAAATCTTATATGCTTTGCAAGAGAAAAATAAAGATTTATATATTACCTGCCTGGTGATACTGAAGAATAGAAGAACTATTTAATATAAGTCCTTTATGAAAGCATTAGCCTTGTCACTAAAATCTATTTAGATGGTCTGATAATTCCTTTCAGGAAACAAACAAACAAAAAAATTAACTGGGAAATATAAGTCAAATACAATTAAACAAATAATATTTTGATATATTGTTATGTTACAAGATATTACTCAAAGGCAAATTCTAAAGTTGTCCTTTTATTAATTGCCTAAGGAGTAAAAAACATTAATGATACTTACAATGATGTACACCTTTTACATTATGCCGATCCTAGACCTCAGCTCTAATCTCCTACTTAACAGTGAGAATTGTTCTTGCCTGAGGTCCCTACTGCTCAAACTTCGAGAGATTAAAAATAGCTCTCCAAACCATATAACTTTTCTTTATGAAAAGGAAAAATGGCAGTAAGGAACTTGAAAAATAATGATGTTCCTCTGTTTAAAAAATGCCCTTATTTGAGACATCAGCCATTGTACCTATGGCACTAGATTTAGAAACTGTGACTGCGGAGCTCTGCTGAAGCACAACAGTCTGTCAGGTGAGTAGAGACTTCTGTGAACATAAGCACATTTGTAAGGATAGCAAAGTAAGCACCCTAATTCACAGAAAATGGAGAAGTTTCTTTTAAGCAGTAGATGTGTCCACCTACTTCTGCTTTCTCCAAGACCCTTATTACACCAATGGTGTATGGGATAACACAGGGCAGATCAGTACCTCCTTCGTAGTTTGGCAGGCTATCCTTAAATTGTAAGATGCTACCTTCAGCTACTGTTTAAGAGACTAAGAAAAGTCCTGTTCAGAAAGGTGATGGGGAAGTTAAGCAAGGTTATTGTTTAAGAAATGTTATTTCCTCTGAAGATGCAGGAGGTAAAACGAAAGATGTTCCATAAATTCAGACCCAAGAAAACAGTATGATTTTTGCAGTACCTTTCCCAAAAGTGAACTCCCTGTTTGCCACAAACTCTATTTTACAACATACGTAGATCAGCACAATGTGCACTGAAAAATAAATAAATGTTGGTCACATCAGTTTGAAACTGGATTAAAAATGTTGAGGATCTGATTAAAAATAGCCAGGAAAAATTTACAGTTTTTATTAATTTTGGAATGTGCCTGTATACTGATTCTTTTGCAAACTATGTGTGTTGTGGGGTCAGAAGACACAAACAGTCATGATGTGATGGGAGAGTTAGGTAGTACAGGAGGGTGAGTAGTTCTGGAAATTACGATCACTTGTGGGATTTCACACCACAGAAAGAGGTTAAAGTACCCAATAAAGAAACAATTCTGAACTTGCTGAGGAAGAAAGCAAGCTCAGCAGAGACAGAAGTTCATTGAATCAAGCACGGCACTGGGAGCAAAGTAGCTTGAATTTCCCTACACATCCAAACTGTAAAACAGCACATGATGCTTACTGGAAATGTTCCTGCTTACATCTATTATAAGCTGGTCTGCAGTCAAAAAAACCAGCGGGCACCCACAGCTCTGCCTGGTGGTTGGCTGTGCTGAAAGTCATGGCTTATAGGTACCTCTCTGTTTAGGCTCTCCTTGGAGACTTAACTCTTATGGGTCTATAATAGCTTTTTTGATCAGCCAAGTATCTTCCAGCTTCTTTCCTCTAAACTGTCCAGAATCCTTATACTTCAGTTATACAACTATTTTCTGCATTGGTCCTGGCCATCATGCAAATAGCCACTCATTCCTGTACTAGTGGGGCAGTTTCCCAATTCCTCCACTGCAACCGCATGACTGGAATAGTCCAGACTAAACCACTCATTTTTGCGAAGAACTTTTCATCATCTCACTAATCTAGTTTACAGAATGGCTCCAGAAGCAATTGCACAGCTACAGCTGAGCAGGAGGTTAGTAAGAGCACGACTTCTTAGACACATCATACAGAAAACGTTTGTGCCACAACTCAAGATGCCAGTCTCTAAACCATTCAGGTATCTGCTTAGCTTAGCCCAGGTTGGGACAGGTGAGCCCCATCAGATGGGTAAGAAGAATGCTCCTGCTTGGAGGAGAACTAGGTATGCTCCAGGAGGAAAGCTTGAAAAGACTAGACTTGGTGTGTCAGGGACAGGAAAGATTAGGAGAAAAACAAGGACCTAGCAAAGGAAAGAGACTGCTAAGAGGAGAAGGGAGTTCAAAAGGTTTAGAGGTGATGAAGGAAAGCCCAGTTTTTTATCACTTGGAAAACTGAGTTGGCTGACAATAAATTGAACCCGTCCAGAAGGACACAGTGTGAAAAGAGTAAAGATGTTTATAAACTGCTTTTATTTCTATTCATAGAATCATGGAATCATAGAATCATTTAGGTTGGAAAAGACCTTTAAGATCAAGTCCAACCATTAACCTAGCACTGCCAAGTCCACCACTAAACCATGCCCCTAAGCACCACATCAACAAGTCTTTTAAATACCTCCAGAGATGGTGACTCAACCACTTCCCTGGGCAGCCTCTTCCAATGCTTGACAACCCTTGCGGTGAAGAAATTTTTCCTAATATCCAATCTAAACCTCCCCTGGCACAACTTGAGGCCATTTCCTCTTGTCCTATCACTTGTTACTTGGGAGAAGAGACCGACACCCACCTCACTACAACCTCCTTTCAGGTAGTTGTAGAGCACCATAAGGTCTCCCCTCAGCCTCCTCTTCTCCAGGCTAAACAACCCCAGTTCCCTCAGCCGCTCCTCAGAAGACACGTTCTCCAGACCCCTCACCAGCCTCGTTGCCCTTCTCTGGACACGCTCCAGCACCTCAACGTCCTTCTTGTAGTGAGGGGCCCAAAACTGAACACAGTACTTGAGGTGCGGCCTCACCAGGGCCGAGTACAGGGGCACGATCACTTCCCTGCTCCTGCTGGCCACACTATTTCTGATACAGGCCAGGATGCCATTGGCCTTCTTGGCCGCCTGGGCACACTGTCGGCCCATGTTCAGCCGGCTGTCAACCAACACCCCCAGGTCCTTTTCTGACAGGCAGCTTTCCAGCCACTCTTCCCCAAGCCTGTAGCGCTGCATGGGGTTGTTGTGGCCGAAGTGCAGGACCTGGCACTTGGCCTTGTTGAACCTCATACAATTGGCCTGGGTCCATCGATCCAGCCTGTCCAGGTCCCTCTGCAGAGCCTTCCTACCCTCGAGCAGATCAACACTCCTGCCCAACTTGGTGTCGTCTGCAAACTTACTGAGGGTGCGCTCGATCCCCTCATGCAGATCATCAATAAAGATATTAAACAGAACTGGCCCCAGTACTGAGCCCTGGGGAACACCACTTGTGACCAGCCGCCAACTGGATTTAACGCCATTCACCACCACTCTTTGGGCCTGGCCATCCAGTCAGTTTTTTACCAAGCAAAGAATACACCCGTCCAAGCCATTCATTTTTATCTAATCACCTTGAGTTTTCCTAATTTAAAAAGTTAATCCTAATTATAAGCTAATAGAAACCTGGAGTGGGGAGCAGTTGTTGAGTGCGTGAGGGCTGTTGAGTTTAAAAGACTTTCCCCTTCAGACACTTCACTGCAGAAATAGGTCTAGGTAAATCCTTTTCAACCACCTTTTAGCCAACCTGGGTGTCATCACATATTTCAGCAATACACATAGTAACATTTGCAAAGGAATACCTACAAATTCTTTGTGGACTCAGAATATTAGGAATAATTCCTGTTCTTACAGATGTCAGCATGAACTGGAGTAGACCTTAAATCTTCAGTAAAGTATCTTCAGGATACTCTAGAGCACATTTACTGTGATTCAGTGAAGTAAATATAACTAAAATTAAACTAAGTTGTCAAAAGAACGATCAAAGTACATTTTGGGATACAGTATCTTTGATTTGGTTAATATGAAAAACTGCATATTCCACACAGGGTTGCCAATTCATAATTAATGAGTGATTTTTATTGAATTTACTTTTACAAACATTTTGTTTTAAACAAAACCCAAGATCTCTGTAGATTTTGTTTGCATTTTGTTCATTTTCTTTCCATTGCCATGAAAAGCCATTCACTACTTGGCTCTAATAATTGTTTAAAGAATGTCATATAAGTTTTGAATTATACTTGGAGCCTATTTATGATAATTGGGCATTCATTTAGCCTTACTTATCATATCAATCAACATGCCAAAAAAATACATGCAGGTAGGCTTCATTAAAGAATGAGAGAAAGACTTCTTGAAATGTTATATATATCCTGAGTCTGACTATTCTGCAAAATTTAATTAAAAAAATTACCATGGCTAGCATATTTTTCCACATTTATTTCCTATATGTAGATTAAGTTATGATTTCATTTTGACATATTTATTTGTTTTTCCTATGACAGATTTGTATTCAATAGACAGATTAATTGAGTATGCATGTGTTTGAATTATAAATATTTTATACATTTCATCACTGAACCTGGATATATATATTCTCTACAAAGAAGGAAAAGAATCAGTCAGATCACAATAAAAACCCTATTGTTTGGTCTTCAAATAACAGGGGAACAAAAAAGTTTGCACTGCCATAGTTTATGCTTCCACAGTTTTTGAGAGGAGACAAATATTCACATCACCAAAATACATTTACATTCAATTTTGCTGAAAATCTTTTTAAAAAATTTGATGGGTACAAAAATTAAACATGACAAAAATAATCACAAGAGTTTCCCTGATAGAGTTAGGTTCAAGATAGATAGGTTCGAGACCATCTAAGGAACCTGAAGGTGCACAAGTCCATGGGACCTGATGAAGTGCATCCGAGGGTCCTGAGGGAACTGGCGGATGAAGTTGATAAGCCACTATCCATCATATTTGAGAAGGTGTGGCAGTCCGGTGAGGTTCCTATGGACTGGAAAAGGGGAAACATAACCTCCATTTTTAAAAAGGGAAAAAGGAAGAGCAGGGGAACTACAGGCCAGTCAGTCTCACCTCTGTGCCTGGGAAGATCATGGAACAGATCCTCCTGGAAGCTATGCTAAGGCACATAGAAAATAAGGAGATGATTGCTGACAGCCCACATGGCTTCACTAAGGGCAAATTGTGCCTGACAAATTTGGAGACCTTCTATGACGGGGTTACAGTGCTGGCAGATAAGGGAAGAGCAACTGACGTCATCTACCCGGACTTGTGCAAAGCATTTGACGTTGTCCCACACGACATCCTTGTCTCTAAATTGGAGTGACATGGATTTGACGGATGGACCACTCGGTGGATAAGGAATTGGCTGGGTGGTTGCACTCAGAGAGTTGCGGTCAACAGCTCGATGTCCAAGTGGAGACCAGTGACGAGTGGCGCTCCTCAGGGGTCGGCATTGGGACCAGCGCTGTTTAACATCTTTGTTGGTGACACGGACAGTGGGATTGAGTGCACCCTCAGCAAGTTTGCCGACGACACCAAGCTGTGTGGTGCAGTCGACACGCTGGAGGGAAGGGATGCCATCCAGAGGGACCTGGACAGGCTTGAGAGGTGGGCCTGTGCAAATTTCATGAAGTTCAACAAGGCCAAGTGCAAGGTCCTGCATGTGGGTTGGGGCAATCCCAAGCACAAATACAGGCTGGGCGGAGAATGGATTGAGAGCCCTGAGGAGAAGGAGTTGGGGGTGTTGGTTGATAAGAAGCTCAAAATGACCCAGCAATGTGCACTTGCAGCCCAGAAGGCCAACCCTACCCTGGGCTGCATCAAAAGAAGCGTGACCAGCAGCTCAAGGGAGGTGATTCTCCCCCTCTACTCTGCTGTCGTGAGACCCCACCCGGAGTACTGCGTTCAGCTCTGGGGCCCCCAACATAAGAAGGGCATGGACCTGTTGGAGCGAGTCCAGAGGAGGGCCAAGAAAATGATCATGGGGATGGAATACCTCTCCTATGAAGAAAGGCTGAGAGAGCTGGGGTTGTTCAGCCTGGAGAAGAGAAGACTCAGGGAAGACCTTATAGCAGCCTGCCAGTACCTGAAGGGGGCCTACAAGAAAGCTGGAGGGGGACTTTTTACAAGGGCATGTAGTGATAGAACAAGGGGTAATGGCTCTAAACTGAAAGAGGGTAGATTTAGATTAGTTATAAGGAAGAAATTCTTCACTATGAGGGTGGTGAGGCACTGGAACAGGTTGCCCAGAGAAGTTGTGGATGCCCCATCCCTGGAAGTGTTCAAGGGCAGGTTGGATGGGGCTTTGAGCAACCTGGTCTAGTGGAAGGTGTCCCTGCCCATGGCAGGGGGGTTGGAACGAGATGGTCTTTAAGGTCCCTTCTAACCCAAACCATTCTATGATTCCATGATTCTATGATTTACACTTACGATTTTCATCATCTTAAGGGAATTTAAACTGCAGATATGCTGTTATCAGTGGACAGAAAAAGACGGTGAGAATACTTCCAGTGGAGAACCAACACATTTTATGAGAATCAAAGATGACAAGCTCACAAGTTGCAAAGAAGCATAACTTGTACCGTGAATATTATTCATCAGGTTGAAGCCTTTTTCAAAATATGCCAGGGGATAGTACAGGGTTGACAACTGCTCTCTGGGAAGTTTTATTTTGTCAAGAATTTCACAGATGTGATTATGCTGTGTAATTTCAATATATTTTACCAGACTCCTTCAGGCACGGTTAACACTCTGCTGAAAAATATATCAACAAAATTGGCGAAGTACTTCAACATATTCAGTGTCACTTAGATTAGGCTGACTGAACAATTGCAAGAGATTTAAAACTTCCTACTGAGTTATTTGGCACTATTTGCTTATTTGTAATTTGGCACTACCTGATTATTAAATGCAGTCCCTCACCATAACAGACTACCATATAATATATATTTATCCAGAAGTGTACACAAGAAAAAGCATTCTTTGCCCTTCACACTCGACAAGTGAGAACTCTTCCTCAATGCATTATTCCACAAACGAACTTGAAACATAAGTACCAAAATTCATAAATCAAAACAAATGGAGTGAGTGCCGAGAAATAATGGAAAATATGTTTGTTCTATGTTTGCACTGGAAGGGAACTTATCAGGCAGAGAAAGTTGAGTAATTCAATTAAAAGAACTAAACCATACTACAAATTAAGACCAGAAAATCTCTTCAGTCTATTCTAAGCTAACATGGATGAAAACATGGAAGACACACCAAACAAGCACTTCCCCTGAGAGATTTCAGAGAGCCAACAAGGCTTCCTTGACCAGCATCCCATCTCTGTCTGTGGCCAAATGAAAAACACCCAGAATGTGTATCACACATAAAAATGAAACACATTTTTTCCTATCCTCTGCAGTAGACCAGCAAAAACTCTGAACCATGAGATTATTTAAAGGCAATACAAGTATGTTACACAAGCACAGTGATCGATATTTTCTTTAGTCATGTCTAAGGAATATCAATAAATTCATCAGCTGCAGCTGCACATCTAATGCTCATATCTCTAATTTCAGGACTGCATCTATCCTGTCATATAAACCTTTCAATTTGTTCCTTGTGTTCCATTATGAAATAGTTTTCCTTCTTTGCCTCCACAACTCTTCAAAAACACTTTCCACAACCTCAGTCTGTTTTTAAAAATCCGCTCTATAATTACACGAGAGATAGTATTACGTGCCTCCTTTGTGGATTTTCAGTACTTGAGTGATCACACAAAGAAAAAAAAAAAATTGACCACAGACAAACTCTTGCAACTGTATGGAAGGAAGAATTTATAATTATAATTGTAGTAGCTTTTACATTTGCAATAAATAGATATACATTTCATAATGTGTGAAAATCAACAGAGGGCAACCTGCATTACAATAATAGATAAAATCAAGGGAGTTCTACATAAATTTCTCCAAGATAAATAGCAGGGCTTTTTAAATACTATGTTCTAGGCTCTGTCTCTTGGAGCATTCATTATATTCCAAAAGCTCGATATAGGTGAAACCACTATCTCATCAAAGTCAAAAGGCATTTTGACATTTGATTCAACATGGCCTAGACCTATCCTAAGATCAAAAGATACAAACGTGTCGAAAAAGAAAGGAAAAACACACATAAAACCAGTGTTCTTTCTGAATTTTCTTTAAAAAGCTATTTTTGGTCTCTCCTTTTATAAACAGCTTCAGGATTAGACCAATCTCTCATATCACAGATAGTCATATGAAACATAATGTGTCGCCAGATCTCAAACATTCAACTAAGGTTTCAGTTGTGTGTGGTTTTCAATGTATACTTTTTCTTGTCCCAGGTAGGTATTTCAACCCTTTTACAGTTCAAGTCCTCTGATGTTTCAGTGGTGTGTTTATGAAATGCAGGGCAGTTTATCCATATAGCCATTCCTGTTCTAAAAGTTAAAACCACCCATCTGGCACATAACTTGATGCCAACTGTTAAGCATTGAACTGATAGAGGCTCATGACAAAATGCTAATTCTCTTCATGTTTTGCATGAGAACAGTAGAATGAATATGGAGGCTATTAAAATGTGAAAAGGATTGATGCGTGCCTCATCAACAGCATCTCCTACTCTTAACTCCAGGCAATGATTCAAATAATGCCAAGCCAACATTTTCAGGAAATGTGTAAGGAATTTGGCAGCTACTTCAGCTTTCCGGCTTGTTTTATGAGCAGTTCCACAAAACCCAAGTCAAATCATCCTCTCCTTCAAAGACTGTTCTCTGAAATAATATCTGGCTGGTGTTAAAAAGAATGTACTGAAACTTGTTCCTGCTTTAGTAGTGGCAAGTTCAACTAAGTGCAAAGGGAAAAATATTTATTTGAATCTTCAGAACTGCATCTTACAATATTAATTAAGAGACATTTTAGGGGTCTTTCTGAGAGTTTTAAATTCATCGATTAAATCTATAAATCTGTCTGTTGGAGTCAGGGCCCTGATGGCACCACCAGCCCAGACTGTCCCTGCCCGGCCCCCCAGGGCTCCCCACAGCCCAGGACCCCACATCAGCCCCCCAGAGCCATCAGCCCCTGCCCCAACAATGCCACAGCAGGGCTGGTCTCCAGCTCCCCACAGCCCTGCCCGGCCATGGGCCCTGTTGACCCTGGCCTACTCACAGGCCCATGTCCTGGCCTCTCTTCAGCCCATTCCCAGGGAGGTGCCCGATGTCTGGGTCTGGGGCTTCCCCAGTGCCGCTGACTGCCCTGCTCTGGGCTGGGGGTGGGACGGGCCCTGGCTGCCAGGCCTGGCCTGGCAACCCCAGCATGGGGAGTCCCTCACACCCCCAGCTGCCAGGGAGCTCTGACACTTGAGTAGACATTCTTTAATCAGTTATTTCTTCTACCTTATTGATTCAGATCATTAAAAAGCATATTAAAACTGTTAACTGCCCTTATTATCCATACATTCGCCTGAGTACTTTCTTTGGTCAATCCAGCAAAAGGTTGTATGAACGAATATAGCAGTATGATCCAGTGAGCATTTAACAGTGACTCTAGACAGCTATTTTCAATTGCCACGGTTTTCAGATAATGGAGATACAAAATCTTGCTCTTTTGGTAAAGTGCTTTGAGATTGCCAAGTTAAAACAACCCTTCACGAGTGTAAAATAAGACTACATTTTTAGTGACCTTTAATAATACAGCAGGTCCTGTAGGCATACAAGAGTCCCTGCCCAAAAACAACAGAGGTCTAAGTTCAAAAGACATGAAGAATGCTCTTGCTCCCTCCTCTTGTCCATTAAAAAAAAAATTATTCATCATTTGGTATAAGTTATGGTCCAATGCTTTTTCTCATTTCAGTCTCAATGTGACAAAAACGTTGGTACATGTTTTTCAAAAAACTATAATTCATGTCAAAAACAATTAGAATTTTCCAGCTGCAGATCAATGAATAGTCTGCCTGGTTTATTTTTATCTTTCAAGTAGGCTGGGCTAGTGCTTAATACAAACATTAAGAATCAGTCTCAAAATCTCATATTCTGGTATGCACTGTCCTAGTCTTTCTCTAAATAAGAATATAAAGTCAACTGGCCAAAGGGCCATCTATCCTAGCAATCCTGTTTTCAACGGTGGCTGTAAACAGCAGATGGGAGAAATATAATAGGGCAAGCATATACAATACTTCCCTTTTACTCTCCAAATCTTCATTTATTTTCAACTCAGGGATTTCCAAAGCTGGATAAGGATTGTGTGAATTTTCTACTGGTAAGACAACGTTCAGCCTGGATCATGGCACTACTTTCTAGCTCCTGGGCTGCAAAAGACAGTCCTTACAACTGATAATAATTAACTCAAAGAAAACTGCTAGCTGTTTTTAAAGGGTACTCCAGCTCATGCCTTGCATAGTTAAAATTTGCAAATAATCAAAAATTAACTGTCAGGATAAAGCCTAATAATTTGACAGGGTACTGAGGAATTCCACTGCAGAGAATGGGAGGAAAAAAAGCCTACCCTCCATTTATCAAGAATTTGGTTAGACACAGCTGTCTTTGTACAGGAACCCAGCCAAAAATATGCTACCAAAGCCATTGCTTAGGCCTCCTCAGTGCAGTCAAAGCTCAGCTCTGTACTTTTTTCCAAAGGTTCACATCTCGTTGTAATGCCCCGATTTCTGCTTCTATTTCAGTAACTACAGTTGGTGGTTCTGCTATCATACAACTATGGATGAGAAAATAGCACGATTTTCAAAAATAATAATTTTCTTCTGGACCAAAATCTATCTTTCTGTCTCTATCCAATTTTAGGATGAATCAAGGTCAATATTCCAAAACAAAAGATTCCATTAAGTTTCAATACTATTTCTTAATGTAATTCAAGAGATGACATACTATTAAATATGTATTTTCAAAATTCCCAAGTGGAGACCAAAAATGTTACTAAAACTGTCTGGAGCAAGGCTCTGTGGCTCTGCCCATGTCAATCACTGAAAACTCCGATTTCTACTCAGAGTTTATGAAAGTCATTGAAATTCCACAATGACACTGAGTCCTGCCAGCACGAATTGAGTCTCAACATCAAGTTCTGCAATTTATGTGACTAAATGCATAATTGTTATTTTTCTTAATCAAATAAAGACAACAGCATAAAAACCAGGGATTTTGTTGTCAAATACCTACTGAGAAAACTGAAGATAAAAAAAATCACAAAACTTTAGAGCAAACTTTTCTAAGTGTTCATTTTTGATTGTACAGAATGTGAAAACTTCTCTAGTTCCTAGAGAAATAATCTATATAATGTATATTTAAAGCATGGAATTTTTTATACCTGAAATAAATACAGATATTACTATTATTATTATTAATAACCAAAGCTGGGAAAAGCTGTTAATATTCACAGTCCAATGCAGTCTTAAACAAAGAAATTGCTACTCTGCCTCCATAATATCTCTCTCATTGTCACTGGCAGCTGGAAGATCAGCAGGTTTTCATCTATTATCATTAGTTACTGGGCTGTATGATGATTACTGTGCCACTTGAGTCTGGGATCAAATAATTAGTACTTATAACTGAGAATGTGAGCCTTACCACAGCTTCTGCCACTCTTATGATAATTGCAATGTAAAGATAAAAACGTGTTCTGTATGACCGTATTTAGTCTGAAGTTTGTACTGAAAGTCCTGATGAAGAACCATGCCAAGATCCCTGAAACATTAGTGAGACATTCCTAAAAGTGTTCAGTTTTTAAAATCAGTCGTCTTAGTACAATTAATAACGCACATACATACATACATACATTCATAAACTGTTAAAACGACCCTATGTTGAATCATCTAAACCTCCATAGAGGCAAAGTTCATCTGGGATTGTATCTTCTCTAACAGATTTAAAAATAATAGTTCTTTATAGCGTGTGCTGTCATCTCCAGAACATCAGTGTTGTCCTCACCTTACAGTCACCTGCAGAAGGACATAGGGAATATTTATTACACTAAATGTCTCACACAGAGAGTTTGCCAACTGCTCTTCCTCCATAAGTTGCCTCTCATATTGTTTCTATGTGTTCATGAATGTCTACGAATGATGTCAGAAGGAGCCTCAAGTTTCAACTGTTCCCCATCCATACTCTTCTAATAAAGTCTTACGTTATTATTCACATACTAAGACCACAGTGCTATAAAACATGGGAAAAATACTATGAACAACTTTAAAATAAATTCAAGCTATAGCTAAGAAATCCACAGGAGATGTATGAGATGATGACAATTACTCAAAAACCTCCAAATATTATGGGACGATAGAGGAAATACATTTCTTCTGGGAAACTAACATAACGTGCAAGGAAGAAATACAGCAACAAATATGGATAGTATGAATACTTTAAAAGAAAAGCTATTAAAAAAAATCCTGTAATTATTCCTTAGAAGAAGAAAATGCTGATTTAAAACTCTGAAGAAAAAAACATGTTTCTGTAGCATTTACAATGAACAAACTTTTCCAGTATAGATATAATTTGAGAAATTTATTTCGTTACTAACATTAAAGTAGGTATATGTTATCACATATTATTATTTTTAGAATATTTTCACCAAACTTCTAGTACTCTATCAATAAGCAGGGATTTCTTTAAATTAAGAAGGGTAAATTTCAGCAAACTTTAAAATATTAATAATTGCAACTTTGATTCTGGGCACAGGCTTAAAGAACATTTTAATAACTACCATAAAACAATTATTGTTTGGTTTATACAGTGTAATCCATTACTTAGCAATATTTATCACATCTACATCTAACAAGTTTATTTCCTACATAGAAAAATTAGTGAACTGTGGCCACTTCAATTTTACAAATTGGAACACAGCCAGAGTGCCGCAGTTCTGAGAGTAACATTATGGAAAGTGATAATCACTGAATGGTAAAGCTTCTGGTAAGAAAATTCTATTAAAAATACATAATCCACTGGACTATGAAATTTTCATATGGTTATCACATTTATGGCTCCAAATTTTCAGGAAAGAGGAAGGAGAAAAAAAAAGAAAAAGCAATAGTTTTCTTTGGAAATGACAACCTTTTATTTGGGTCAGATATGAGTAAGAATTTTTTCTTATGACAGAATCATATTATTTAAATATATGTAAATAAAATAAGTAAAATTTTGCCTTGGATTAGAAAATGTCAAAGAGACAAAACTTTTTTTTTTTTTTTTTAATTCCAAATTATAAGAATGAGGATCTGGATAGTGATATGAAGCTGGAGCCTGAAGTTTAAGTGCATTCCTGCAGCCCGTAAAGGAGGAGAGAGAAAATGTTGAATCTTGGAATAGGCAATGGTTTGTCCAGGAGGCAATGCAGAAGGGAAATGATAATAATCATTTTGGTGACCATCATAACAAGACAACCAAATGATATGTTTTTTTTTAAGATGGAGGTTGAGTTTATACACTATTAAAGGACATAAAACCATACACTGTATTTTTACAGTTGGGTAAACAAAAGAAGTTTAATCCTCTAAAAACTTAGAAGGAGATGGAAGAGGATACGGACTGAGCATGACTCTCTTCAACTGAGCCACTATTTGCTATTAGGGCACTCATTAAAAGTATGAAAGACTGATTCTGGCACCACATCAAATGTTACAAAGATGTAAATCTGTCTCTCAAATACTGTGGTGTTTTTTCAAGAAAGCGTTTGAATGTTAGCAGATCTGAAATAGAATCAGATGTCCAAACCTCCGTATTTTTTGCAAAATGGAATTTCTGGTTTTTGGCTTACTACTGATTGCATGACTTCCATTGAAAATTTTGACAGAATTGACAGTCTTGAGAAACATTTGTATTGTGTAAAATGAGCATTTTCCAAGGGAAAATTACTCCACCAGATATGATTAATTTGCTTTAACATTATTCTCATATGCTCTACTTTGTTTTTAACAAGAAAGCACAAGATACTTGATTCTGTTATTAGAAGCAGCAGTAGTTTCGTTTCAAAACAAAGATCGATGTATTTGAATTTCTGCACAATTCATTCTAAATTAACAAAATTTGCCTTGGCAAAACTGCCTCATAAAGAAAGGCACATTGTAATTTAACTGCCTTGGATCAAATGAAGTTAGTGACAACACCATTCTCATTATGGTATGTTCCCATTTTCTCTTAATCTGTTTCTAAATAGTGACGAAGTTATTAATCTCATCCAAATATTTCTCATTTCCAAGATATGACCATGCCTTAGTGTCAAATAAGACCGAAGTCAAATTTCCATACTTAAACCAAAGCTGTTGAAGTATCATACAATAGCATACCTGCAGGTGCAGATTTGATACAGAGTCCCATTTGCCACAGTTTTCTTAAATATAATCCTTAGCATTCAAGAGCTGCAAAAGTTGGATCATTCTGTAGCAGATTTTTTTTTAATTCTTTGGCACAGCAGTATTACAAAACATTGTGAATTTAAATACATTGGTATAGAGACATTCAGGTCATGTCAGTTTTAATCACCACAGTTTCCAGTTACTATTAAAATCTCTATTATATCTGTATTTTTGTTATTATTGGCATTTCAAGGTAAAAGCAATTTACACTTGATTATTCTTAGACTCCTCAGGGCATATTTGGAAAATTTAGCATTCTATATAAATGTTTTATATGCATCATATAAAAATTGAAGTAAAATATCTAACTTCATACCAAGTTGTTGAATAGTTCAGAATACAGGCATTTGAAAACAGGGTCTTTACTTCCAGGTTATGAGTCCAAATTCAATGTGGGGCAGAAAAGATAAAGATATCATGAGGTGCTAAACTGTCCATGACTTTTATTAAATGAAGTTCACAGCTTTTAGAGTCAGTGGGGACTATTACGATGCTCAGATCCGGCTCCAGATTCAGCACAGGCCACAAAGCTTTACAGAGGAATTTCTGCATGAAATCTATGAATTGTATGAGGTAAAGAATTTCTTTTGGAAAGGCATTCTTCTTGGTTTACACTTCATCTGATGAAGAATCTACTCCACTGCAATGTCCCCATTAAAAAAAAAAGACCAAAGCCTTTCAGTGGAGATGGCAATGTAAAGGAATGTACTTGCCCTATGCAGATGGAGTAGTGCTCACAGGAAAAAAAGTACTATTTGTGAATAAAACATAAAGAGAAAAATACATAAGGAAAGGGGTCTGGAACCAAGTCAGTCGCACAGAACCAGCTTCCTGGGCTTTATACACTTGTTTTAGACCTACCTCTTCCCATCAGATCTTATTAAAGAGAATACATTTATTTTGCTTTTTCATTCAGTGTTTGTTGTTGATTTTCTTTTCTTGTTACAGACAAACCATTGCATTTTTTATTAAAGAAATATATTTCAAGTTGTATAGTTGAATCCCAGACCATTTATCAACAATGTAGAATGTTATCTTTTGACTACAAAATAGAGCACAAACTGCTTGAACTGTTTTATTTTAATGCTCTGTAAGTAGTGGTTAATACTTCAGCTATATAAAATGAGTTATTGATATTTCAGTGCATTCCTATTTGGAGTGCAGAAAGCTTCAATTTTTTTCATTTGTATATAATTAGGCTCTAAATTTTAATTATTTGCTCTACAAAGAAGGTAGAAAGTATAGATACAAACATAAACTTTCTCCTGTATCCTTGTCACTTAATTACCATCATTTCACAGTCTAAAGTACAAAGCTTTTCTCAGTCACCTAATGAATGAGGTTCTTGTGTGACTGAATGCAGGGATATGATTGAAGAGCAGTAACTTGTGCATCATTTAAAAATATTAGTGGAAAACAAAGTATGTGAGCTTTACAGAATAGGCAACACTAGTGAGTGGTATATTTAGAATATCTTTCCTATCAGGACCACAAAAAAAAATAGAAAAAATGTTTTTACTCAGTAGATCTGATGTCTGCCTACATCTGGAAGACTTACTTGTTCATCTTACTGAATAAAGTTGTGTAAGTGCTTTTCTAGGTTTTCAAAGTTTTTGAAGTGCTTAATTCCAGCACAGGTGGAAGAGAGTAAAAATTGTTCCATCCTTCTTTGTGGATTATGATTTTGATTGATCACTTGCCAGTAAATTAACACTATACAAACCAGTAGCTAGCAAAGGAATTGCATATGTGGCATTGAATGAAAATGGTATTTTTCTTCTCCCCAACATTCTGAATGCCAATACATAGAAAGTAAAATCTTAGCTTAAAGCTCCAGCCTCAGGCTGTGTCTTCAGAGACAGCAATTACAATCTCCCCGTAAACTGAAAAGTTTCAAATATGTTTGAAGGAGAACAGAGAGAAAGTAGAAGGTGGAAGTTTAAAGACACAGTTTAAAGCTTCAAAGAATTTCTTGTTCAGTTAACTTACTTTTAACATATTTATTACTTTGAGGAGGAATTTATCATCTGTTGGATTTCAAAGTTTCAAGCATGATTTCCTACCTTCCTACATGATTTCCATTTTTTCTCTCCTACTAGGGGATTAAAATAAATCACTGTGGGTTTTTTTCCAATGGATTTTAGACTTAACTGTATTGCAAACAAATGTTACCAGTTATCCTCTCTATCCAGCTGATTGGTTTTCTTCTTCTGGATTCCTAATATGCAGTCTCACAGACAAGAGACCAACATCCTTACTCGCTCCACCTGCTGCTGGTCATCTGAATGACAATATTTCACTGTATGAAAAAAATATTTTTGACATGCCAAAAGCAATTTTTAAAAAAATTATAAATTCTCAGAATAGTCATTTATCCCACAGTTTGGATTAAAAAAAATGACAAAGGTCTCATCTGATGAGGTATCCTTTTTAAGCTCACAACTCATGTATCAAATCAGTTTTCATAAATTTGAAAAAAATCACCTCTTTGCTGAAAATGAACATGATGATAGACTTCAGCTAAAAGAATTTTTCAGAAAGTCATGTGTGTCTGTGAAGAGATGCTTAAGAAAAAAGTGCCTCTCAGCTACAGCGGTGTCCTGGTTTCGGCAGGGCTAGAGTTAATTTCCTTCCTAGTAGCTGGTACAGTGCTGTGGTTTGGATTTAGGGTGAGAACAATGTTGATAACGCACCAATGGTTTAGTTGTTGCTAGGTAGTGCTTACACTAGTCAAGGACTTTTCAGCTTCCCATGCTCTACCGACTACCGACGGAGAAGGCTGGAGGTGCACAAGAAGCTGGGAGGGGGCACAGCCAAACTGGCCAAAGGGACATTCCATACCATGTGACGTCATGCTCAGTACATAAACTGGGGAAAGCTGGCCGGGGGGGCCGCTGCTCGGGGACTGGCTGGGCATCGGTCGGCGGGTGGTGAGCAATTGTACTGTGCATCACTTTGTGTATTATTATTATTACATTATTATTATTATTATTATTGTTTTACTTCAATTATTAAACTGTTTTTATCTCAACCCACGAGTTTTTCTCACTTCTACTCTTCCGATTCTCTCCCCCATCCCACCGGGATGGGGGGGTGGGGGAGGAGTGAGCGAGCGGCTGCGTGGTGCTTAGTTGCCGACTGAGGTTAAACCACAAGTGGTTATTGTGTACTCAAGCACATCTCCTACTTTGTTTGATTTGCAGCCAATATCCTGAGATAAAACCAATCATTCTTCTATGTTTGTCTTCTACTAAACTGTTGTTTGTTTGTTTTGGTGACTGTAAGCAGTAGTGCACATGATAGGGCTGATAAGGAATTCAAATTTATGCCAACCTGTTTACATAACCCCCTGTTAACTCATTTGGAAGCTGATACAGCTGCAAGAGAGATACTATATAGTTCATTATATCTTAAAAGAGCTTGTCTGACTAGATCAGTTCATCCTGGCAGTACTTCTGAAAAACAGCTTTATGGATAAGGACTTCAAAGTCAAGTTCTCATGAACGTTCACATTTCAGGAACCTTAATGAAGCACCACAACGACGGCAGTTTGCATGTTTCTGTTCTATCGTTTCATTTTCCCGTACTTGATGACTGACCACTTGAACAACCATGGTGCATTTAAAATTCATAAATGTATGTTAACGTAATACTAGCAATGAAGTTCTTTTGCATGACATTGAGGGCAGAAGACAGGAGCTGAAGAAGGTTTTGCAGTTACAACAGGGACAAGATTAGGATTAGAAGCAACTCAAAAGCAAGATGTGCTGTTAACTCTTGAAGCACTTTTTTTGTGAATTTCCCTTGTCACCAGTTCAGAAGCACTCTCTAAATTATGAGCACACGCATGGTTTTGCATTCCCACCTTCTATTACCCATCGGTATCAGTCTGACACTTTAACACTAACGGAAGAGATTACCTCATTGCATTTTGTCTAATCTTAATTTTCTTCTGTTTAACTTCAGAGTTAGCTATTCATTTTGCTTTGGTATTATTGTTTCTGCTTTTCTTTGTCTTGTTTACCTCTTCTTTTAACTTTGAATTCCCCCAAGTGGTTGATTAGCAATGCGCAATTTCATAGGGAAAATGACTACTTCCTTGCCTTGCAAAATTTAGAAATGGCAAGTATAAAAAGTTCCCATTCCAGCTTTTGCTCTGAAGCCAAGTGTTTGAAATAAAACTCATACTGCCTAACTTCAGCAATTTTGTTTTGTGAGCTCTCCAGCAAGCCAGTTCTTATAACATTCACAGTAAAGCTGGTATTTTCTGCTTTGTGTCCATACAGGCACACAAATTTGCTTTTCGCCTCTCAAAAACTCCACGTCTTCACAGATCTTAGACTAATTGTTCAGGCTGCCTGACTGCCACAGTTTGTGTGCTGCCTGATCTGTTACATTTGCTGCCAAATCCACTGTTCAACTATGCTTATACATCTCAGTAGCGTTCTTCATTAGGACACATTGCAGAGGATGAGAAACTTTATTCTTTGCATTACTACAATTAGACATATCCATCCTTAGGTTCTTAACAACCACATAGTATGTGCAGATATACTGATGATCTGCATACTGCTATGTGCGATATATATTGTTTCTTTTTATAGCATTAATGATATTCAGTTTATCAGATGGAGAACATTTTCCTACAATGATGACATTTTTTAGCGCATCTTAATATGTGTGTGTAGCTTTCTGCTCTCTTCTAAACATCTCTATGCTTTTTCTTTGAATTTCCTGATGTTTTCACATTTCCTTGAGCTTGTTTTCAGCCATGGTTTGAGAGTCAAGTTTTAAAAAACATCAGCTCTTGTAATATCTTTCAGGTTCTTGAACAGGAACATCCGGATCTCTGGGAGGAGGAATGGATGGACTCTCCAAGAAGATGTGGGAGATGCATCTCTGGCAATAGTTTGGGAACTCCAATAGGACCCAAAGGGTTACTGTAAGGATAGGGATTCTGTCGTTGTATGTTCACTCTCGAAATCTCCATATGACCTAAATGAACCTAAATTTCAAAACAACTTCTATTATATGAAAATGTTAATATGAGAATGCTCTCAGTGAAGGATCTCTGGTCAGTGAATGCACTGTTGAGATAAAGAACACCATCTGGCCTAAAGAGCAACTTGTGAGGGATACCAAGGCACTAGATTGTCTCCACAAACTAAATGGACAAGAGTAGAGTAATGTCCTTTATATACCACCCAGCTACCAGACTCAAAAAGCCCCACAGATAGACTATATCGCTTCCAAATAAATCCCTGATACTTTTGAGATTGACACTGGTTTAGAGAAGGAAAAGAGTAAATAAAATGGGCTAGGGACTAATCTTTGGTTCTCAGGCTGGCAACACAGCAGTTTTTATTCACTTACCAGAACTATTTTCATCCTCAGAATAGTACTGTAGCATCTAAAGTGCCTATTGGGAACAGAGCCTAGCATATGCTGTTGACTCAAACCACTCCTGAGAACTGTCTGGGAGATTGCTAGGTTGGAGCAGATCAAACCTACGCCAGAGAGTATGCTAGCAATAAAAATGCATGGATGGCTGCTTGGCAGTGCTCGAGCCTTTGCCATTGCCCTGCTTCATTCACTTGTGAATACGCAAGCTAGGTGACCAATACTGATGCACTGAAGTTGTCTTACTGAAAACAGCAGTACCAAAACTGTCACTGCTTTTCTAACATCATACAGCATGATCTTTGTATGCCTGCTATGATGCACGTGCTTATACAAGGATTCAGGAGGAGTATCAGCAGGACTCAGCTGCGGTATCGAAGTTAGACTGAATAGTCTTTAGAAAAGTATTTCTTGGCATAGATTTCAGCTCTTTTTATAGAAGCACTAGCTGGGGTCCCAGTTTTCATATGTCAAGACAAGTGCTACTTTTCATATGAGGATTTAAGTCATACAGCCTTATGCAGATCCGGCACAGAAACTATAAATGTAAAGACACAGGAGTTGATGAAGCTGAGGTTGACAGGGAACATCCTAGCTAGAACATTATCCATGGAATTGCTGAAGTTGGATTTGAAGCTGATCTCAGTATATAATCCTACAAAAACCCCAAGAAAACAGACTGGAAACAAGCTTTCCTAGTCTCCTAATTTATCTTAAAGAGCTTTACTGTTAAAACATTAACTAAGGATGTGGAATTTCCTCAGATAAAGACATTTAGCTAATTTAGGTAAAGGCATCAACTAGTTCTATGTCTAACATGCAATTTAACTTCATTTAAGAGTGAAGTTCTAACAAGGTTTCTCTGTAGCAGAAGCCTCCAAGAATACATGCACAGGATAACAGCATATGCCTTGAAAGTGCAAGCACAGGATGGTATCAGAGGCCCGAAAGATTAAAGTACAAATTGCAAATGGCAAATTACAGTTCCTAGGATTCAATGCCTAGGAAAGAGACCAAAAGAGCATATATCCAACATAGATGAACTATACCATACACATTCAGAACACAAAGGGCATAACAGGAGGTATAAGACAGTCACAACCCCAACAAGAACAAGAAGAAAGCAAGCACTGAAAGAGAAGAATTGTTTCATTATTGTCTGCCTGATTAAGGATGCTGTGCCTGATCAACACTGCCACTTCAATGACAGCAAGGTGTATTCTTTCTCTCCCCTTTTGATGGAGAAAGATCATTGCTTTTCATTTGCTGATCACCAAACTTTGCTACTGTGAACTCAGTAATATATATAAATATTGTTACTATATAACTGGGTTAAGTAAACAAGATTGTAAGAAGCAGGTTTTGTGTGCATGCATGTGTGTGCTCATGTGCGCTTCTATTTTCTGTTCCATCCTTCCCACACTACAAGGTGATTGACACTGCAGCACAGAGTCAAGGTAAGCTCAGACGTGACATCTAGATACTGTTGTAGTAAAGAGCAAGGAAAATCACCAAGACAGTTTTCTAAGATGGGCAAGTTAAGTATTCTTTTGGAGGTATCTAACATTCTCCATTGACTAGAAACAGAACTTAGACAATTAGCTCAGGTTAGACACCTAATTTTTAGATGGCTACAATTTGGAAAAATGTACCATGCTCCTAATATAGCCTTAATTTACTTACACAGAAGCTTCCCAAAACAGAAACTACTTCCACCCAAGAGCTTCATGGCTAGACATACGAAGCTTCATAAAAGAGAGAAAACTCCATAAAGGAATGCAAACATATAGAAACATTCCTAAATAAATGTATTAACAACTATGCTGATAAACAAAACAGAATGAGGTTGAGGAGATATCTACTATTTAACATAGATGCTATAATGAAATCAAGAACATTTCTATAGCCCCATCTCATTTTACTGTGCCTTGAAAAGAAAGGGACTCTACTCTGGGTTTTTTCAGTCCTTTATGCTTTCAGGAAGCATGGATAAAGACACTTAGGATGACTGTGACCTAATATCCTCTGGATCTCAGAGAGAGAGATTGCTAAAGATTCTCATCTTGCTTTCAGACGTGAAGCTGAGTGTTCCATCAGTCCACATGACTCCAGGAGCTGGCAAAAAAGGCCTATCTAGTTCCTTCTCCAAGTGCTGCCTGAAAGGTACTTTGCCTGGGTTTCTCTTTCCTCAGAATTATGGCATTCATTATCTTAGAACTTTACCTTACTATTTTAGGTCAGATCTAACATGACTAGAGTACTCAGGCAAGTAGCAGTTGTTTTGGACCCTAAACCAATAGTGGGAATCCAGGCAATAGAAGAAAATCAAATCTGTGGGAACTGAGACACTAATTTGAGTGGATCCAGTGTCTCACTACAGATAGGTGGAACTGCTGTTCTACCTATTTTCTAGGCTTCATAATTCATACTGTGCATATTATCACTAGTGGCAAAGTTGTAGTGGTGAAGCTTTCCCTATTCAAAACAATGCTATGGTATATAAAACACAGCCACATCCGTTCATTTATAAAGGTATTTCTACTCTGCTTATCTCAGTTGCATCATTTATATATCAGATCCTTTAAAATTTATGAACCTTCTACTCAATAAATAGTGGAGGTTGTATGAAATTATTTCAGTCAGAAACTGAAATTCAATAAACTCATTCAACTGAAAACCTGAATTTCAAATCATATGGCAAAATTTATCACAATGAGATCTGCAGCATTTATTCTATTTATTTTTACCACTTCTACGCAAGTATCCTCTTCAATCAATGCAACAATTTGACTTTGGCCTGTTTCAGTAATAAAATGTTTTTTACTCTTAAGAAACTTCCTTGCTATACTCAGTACCTGTATACGACCTTCCATCACGTCTGCCCTTTGGAAATTTCTGAGGCGTCTCTAATTTTCTTGGCTTCCCTGTGAACAAGGTATTGCTTGCGTTTCTCCAATTTTTATAACAAGAGAGTGAGAATCAACAAGTGCTACTGGGAAGGCTAGCACTACTTTCACATGAGTTCGCCATGAGAAGAAAATAATGCATGTGCTGGAAAAAGTGGCAAAATTTTTAGACATACTGAGTGTACAGTTTTGCATCATTTAGGGACGTTTCCCACATATAGATCCTCATTTCTTGTCTGCTTACTTTCCTTATTCTTTCCAATATAATCACTCAGCTACAATAATGTTAAATGTTTAATACAGGAAAGTATTCAGTAACTATTCAGGCAACTATCACCACTGAAAGTTATAGGTAAAAGCTCACAGCTGCTAACCTACACAGAAGTCACTATTATCTTGTTAAGACTTGTGAGTAACAAAATACTAAAATAAAATAAAAATGAAATAATCTGGCCTGCTGGTTTCGTTCTTGAAATGTAAACTTCTGTGTGCATTCCCCAGCATGATAACTATAATCTGGTGCAGACTCAACAGGCATAAGGATTTTGTGACATTGCTTCTGCCCATACTTCACATCTAATCTATTTTTAAGGCATTGTCTTTTTGAGCTTACATTTTTAGTAATGTCTTTGGGCTATTTGTTCCCACTGTTTTAGAAAATACCTTTAAGAAAACACCTTTAAGAAAACTTATCCATCCACAGGTACTATTCTATAGTCTAGGCATGCACACTGAGTGGAACTAGATCTGAAAAAGTGCCAGGATATATTTCCAGTGCTTGTACTCATTCCTTATGTTGCCTAATTTTCTTTACTAATTGATTTCTTATCACAGAATAGTGGTAGAATATTGCTGATTATGTTATCTGGAAAAGTCAGAAATACGTTCTTCCAGGAACGATGTCGTTTAGGAGAGTGACTTCCCAGCATAATATCAAACAAAATTATTAGGAACAGTATTAATGCAGATATTTCTTCAAATAAAAGCTAAGAGATTTCTTCTCCAAACACACATAGGTTCAATAAAAAAGAGATGCTATTTTCAATCTGCCTTTGATAAGGAGTGACGGTGATTTGGAAGAGGGTACTTTTAACATAGGCTGGCATTACACAGTCCTGAGTTCATTCTTTCTTAATTAAATAGACTAGCTAAAAAACAATTCTAAGCTCTTAGGAACTTAAACTCTGCAACTTAGCATCTCCTTTTCTTCTTACAAAATGAATATATTTAGCTGACACGTGGAATTCTTAGAAATTCTCCTTTTAGTTGAACATTGTTCTCACTAACTTTTACTCTGAACTTCAATGAAGCAGACAATAGGCAAGGTTGAACGCTTTTGAAAATTTTCTCTCAAGTGCGTACATACATCCCAGCATTGTCTGGTGGAGGAAAAGGGTAGAAATAAAAATCTATTTTTGTATTATTTTTTGAAAAACTTTTCTTATATTAGTTGGTGGTGAATTAATCTTTCCTCAGATATGGAAAAATTCTAGGTTGGTAAAGAAGCAAGGAGCAAAAGAACTGTACAGCAAAATGCTTGACCAATTGCACCAGATGTATCAGGTGTGTAGCAATCTTAACCAATATGCAACATAAGTGTTTTAGGGGCGCAGAGAGGGTACTATTACTTTACCTCTACCCTTTTGTACTATTATGTACAAAAAGAGTGAGAAACGGGTCAATGTATGTTGGATGAGAAATCTGACTTCATTAGATTAGGAGTATTGTAAACATCACAGAAATAGCATGAGAAAGGAGTACAGTTAAGTGCAAATCCTACCATAAAGTTTCTAAATCATAAGAAAGCCTGTCTCTCTATATAAGCCATTTAATAAGTCCTACAATCTCTACATAAGACAGTTTCTTCTTACTTTTATGACTCATACTGCTGGAGTATAAAATGACTCAAAAATTATTTTACAACCAGAAATCTAACTGCTTAACAAGTTACTGAATGTGAAACAAATCTAAGAAAACTGAATCAAATGACGAAATCTGGAAGACTATGGCATCAACAATGAAACTCATAGCTATATTTCAATAGCCTGTGAAGTCAACCACTAAATCAGTAAGAATGAAAGTAGACTTTTAGGGCTACAGAATGCAAAACAAAGATTCATTTGTACCAATTATATTGTTTATATTTCTCAGGATCACTCTCCTTTCCTCCTGTTTTTCAACAATAACAGCAAAAATGGGAAGCAAAGTATCGTGGCCAAGGTAATGCCTTCTTCAGAGTTCATAAAGTAAAAATTAAACCATTTATTTTAATTTTCAGGGCTGCTAGGAATAACTGCGATAGTGAAAGCCATCAAGAGTCATTCCGTATTTCACTCCTTTTCCCTTGGCTTAGATTGAGCAGACTGTCATCTTACTGCTGCAAATCAGATTGTTGTGTTGGGCCTTCATCCTTGATTTCATAGAAACAGGGTACCCTTGTCTTTGATGTCATTACCCCAAAAGATTGCTGCTTGCACCAAATTCTATTACTTTTTTTTCTGAGTAAAGGCGTTACATTTTATCAAATGACAGTAAATCTAATTCAGAAGACATTGAGCTGACATCAAAATGCTCTGATTAGAAACTGCCTATTATAGAACTAAGAAGACGTCGAGGATTACGAGTTGTTTGGTTACATACTCGGAAAGTAGTCTTAATCCTCTATTCAAAAGTGAATCTACTATTTACAAAGATGTGAAACTTGCTATTCAAGTAAAGTTATAAAACTCAATAGGATTTTCGTGCTCAATTATAAAGAGACATTTTCTTTTGTATTTTATCTGTCTAAAAGATGGATCTTCAATCACTCTAGTACATTTGGGGGACATGCTCTCAAGATTATTATCTACACTAACAGCAAGTACATAAGCACTATCAATTGGACAAAGAATAACTGGATATACAGAGTTACACAGAAGGAAAGAGACAAACACACAAGAAACAAATCTCAGAAATACAGAAGAATATGTTAGTTTAACTAGAACAGAATTAGCCTTTTATTAGTATGAAAACATTTTTGGTTAGTTTTCTGGTTAGACTGTAGTTTCAGCATAAGCCAAATGCCAGAATTTCTAGATCACACTTTCCGGGTGAAGAATCAAATAGCACAGAATACTCTTTGCTACAATCATTCTGAATTATTTTACAATTTTTCTTCTATTTAATGATTAAGGTGCGTTATATTATATGTTTTCCATTTCCCCACATTTTCATTATTTAGGTTTTCTATGAAGTGCTAAAACATTGAAATATTTTCTGTTCATAGCACGCATGAGTATTCATCTCACAGAACTCCGCTAAAATTTTTCAGTGATGAACAAGTACAATGGACTAGTAAGTAAAATGCTGTACAGAAAGAAATACAAATATAGAAAAAAAGAAATACATTATCTGTACATATATTGAACTGTTTTAAATGCCAAAGGAACCACCAGAGCAATTGTCAAAGACATTTGTCAGCTGGAACTTTAAATCAATGTCTTAAACGTTACATATAAACAACCGTATATCAGATTAGCCCCTATCCTCCCTTAATTCAATGACAAAACTAATAACTTTCCTTAGTTCTCCGTGTTCATCTGAAATCCAAAAGTGTATTTCAAAGTTGTTCTTACAGATCTGTTTATGCTTCATTTTCTTTTATCTTCCTTTATTTTTGTGCAGACCTATAGAAAATGCAGTTTGGCTGTCAATTTTGAAATACCTGCTGTTTCTTAATGTGTTTTGAAATTTTAAAAAGGTGTTGTTTTCATAGTCTATTCTTATATACAAATGGAAAAGAAATTTCAAGTCAACATTTTTATCACTGAGGTATTTTCTGAAGTTTTTAAGGAGCAATTCCTAAAATAAAATCTGCTGAAAGAACAAAATCATGCTGTGAGCAATAGCAAAGCTTTCCTAAAGCGCTCAGTACCTAATTCTACCACCTGACCATCAGGTAATGCCATCTCATGTTCTGCAAAAATGTTCAATAGTGAAGTACCTGGACACTGTTGTCATTTAACATCTCATCAAATTTCCCAGAATGAGATGAATGAAAACATTCTGGTTTTGCTTGATCCTGCAGTATAGTATATAAATCTAGTTGGTGAAAAGCCACTTCATTGCTATGCCACCATATGTTTCACAGCAGGAGAGGCTGGAGAAATGAACTCACATTTGAAAAGATTCAAACCTTCTGTTTAACTCAGGGTTTCATTCTCTGAAAAAGGGTAATGGTTTTGGAAATGATGCTTTGAAGACTTTATGCGTGTACAGTGTTTTGGCACCAGCCAAAAAAGAAATCAAAAATGACATCTCTTTTCTGATGCTTAATAAATGAAACAGAAAACAAAAAAGCAATACTTTCACTCTTTAAAAGTATCTGTAACTAACTTTGCTGTTTGCTGTCAGCATATAATAGCTGTCATCATGATACCTGCAAGTCATCGACATCTCAGGAGAAGTGATGTGGGTGATATACAGTCCTTTTGTATGGACTTCCTATGTAAAATGCTAAAACTGAAACATTGTTCCACGCAGAAAAAATATGTTTCCAGCTATCCCAACTTCAACTGTACTAAGAAAAAAGTATTAGGAAATTTACAGGAAAATGAATAATACAAGCACTTTAGGATCCCTTCTGTTATTCATTTAAATAGGTAACTAATTGAATTTCATGCTGCCACAAATTTTCAGAAGGTCACAGATTGAAAAATTCAAACCTATGAATAACTGTAGAAGTTGTCAGGTTTGAAGCTGGAGATTTTGGCAGCCAGCATGGGTGCAGCTGGAGCTCTGGCTACCTAACAAGTTGTGATAAATAGCTTAGTCACTGAAGAGACCAAGGCTTTAAGGAGGAAATGGCTCTTTTTCTTTCCAATATGAACTTGGGAAAGGGCGCTCTGGATGGGAGCCAGCTTCCTACTGTATTCTTCTGAAAAATCCACCTAACCACATTTCTGCCTAACCAGTTCAGTTTAATTTAAACTATTATTGCTCATAGTTCAGCAATGCTTGAAGCTCTCAGCTGAAATTGAGGCTACTTTTCACTAGACTCTGCTCAGAGGAAAAAAAAATGACACAAAGAGCCGGCAATAGGTAAGACTGATAAGAAAATACAGGGCACAGAGAAAAGTCACCAAAAGGCAAATGGCAGAGTGAATTTCCAGCTCTCCTAGACAACATTACTATTCTTATGCCCATGCTACTTCTCCCATTTCAAAAGGATAACTTTGACATTTCAAAGATAACAATTTGGATTCATAGTTTGTATGACTACATATAAATGAGGGATTTCCCCTCCCTCCATCTCAGAAATAATATTTCAAGCTGCCTGAATGATCGGAATGACAGCAGTACATGACCATAGCTCCTCCTTACATTCCTCCCACAGTTTGGAAAGTTATCTTTGGAACTGTAGGAAATTTTGAAATGAATGCTTAGAGCCTACTGCACCCCACTGTGACAGGTGATCACTATGGCAGATCTGCAGCTTTGCAGTTGCATCTTGTGCGGTCAGAGAGATGCATATATCTTTTTAAAATAAAGAATGAAATCAATGCCGTTAGTGAATGAAGCTGAAAATAATCCCACAGAATGTCAAATACACAAAGTGGTCCGCCAAGCAAAACACAGTGGAAAAAAAGAAGCAGCATTCTTGAATTACGTATTGCATCCACAGACTCATTCAGCAAAGGGCTTGAGTGACCAGAACAAAACAGTTAGTACAAAAACCAATTGGAAGGGAAGTCACTCCTAGTAATAATATTTTTAGCATGTTGTGAACAGAAAGAGGAAGATAAAAGCATTCTCTTTCACTTTTGTACAGTTCTGTTAAGTCTATCATTGCAACAGTATTAATTTCCCCAGGATTTTGACAATTTTCTTTAGAATGACTATCATAACCTTTTCCAAAACTAGATATTTTGAGGCATTATGAGAAAGTTTCCAGAAAAAATTACCAGCAGCTGTACATATATATCAAAAGCAAAAGGAAAAGAATTATATAAAACTGTAGCTTTCCCTATAAGACTACAGGAAGATTCACAGGATCATTAATAAAATACTGTTTTACAACACGCCAGTTATAACTAACTTTTTCATAATTCCAGGTTAGTACATGATACCAACATTCATTTGGAGAAAGGAGGATGTAATTCATTTTCTCCCTATAATTATCTGACATTTTGTAAATCAACAAACTTCAAATGTCAACATCCATTTAGATCAGTGAGAAAGCTGTGATGCCATGAAAATTAAAAGGGATCTCAGGAGGCACTAGAGTAAAACACACTGCAGAAAAAAAATCAAACCATGAAAATCTAAAACATTTTTTTTAACTGTTCAACTTTATTTTTTTAACCTTTGCTTATGAAAAATAATCAAAGGTAACTGTCAAAGTATAAAATAAGCCTGGTAGGACAGATATCCTGATTCTAATCATTAATAGTACTTTCATCCTTCCTCTTTCCACTCACAAGCCATTCCACTGATTTTTTTTAAAAACTTTTTCTCATGAATGGAAGTTGGTCTTCATAAGAAAGTAGATAAATGCTGACTTTTAGAATGAAATAGTTTGACAGCTTTAAGCTTTAGTGCAAATTAGAAGGGGAAAAGAAAGTCCAACATTTTAAAAGAGCCTTTCATCACAACTGAAATATTTTCATCAGAAACTTTGGCACCTCATCCAGTACCTTTGAAGTTGGCTGTAAAACAAGACAATCCATCTTATTAGCTGGGTAGGAATGCCCTTCAACGAGTGGTGAAACTATTGCTTGTAAACATCAGTCAATTTGAAATGCCTGCATTTTTACTATTATATGTTGGCTTTGTACTTACTACATCTAAGATGAAAAAAGTATGCTTAACTTGTTTAGAGACATTAAAGAACATTCTTTTTTTAATTCCAGAGCTAACCTTTTTAGCCAGCTGTGATGAAGTGATGACATACATTGATTGAGTATTTGTGGAGCAATCAGTCAAAAGTCTCCTATTAAATTCTGGACCAAATGTATATAGATTAAGGCTACTATGCCAAAATCTACTATTTTCTTCTGTCGTTCATGTCTATGTGAGTGGTTAAGGTTAAATATCAAAGTCACATTTTGAAGGCAAACAGAACGCAAGCACATAATGTAAGCAATTGTCCAATGTCCACAATTCAAGGAGTTAAAATGAAAACTAATATAAAATTAGGTTTCAAGTACCATTTTTATACAGAAAAGATGTTACAAATTGAATTTATGAAATCACATCCAGAGCTTATATCACAGTATTCTATGAAAACACTAAAGGGTCGGGAAAAAAAATCAAAATAAAACATGAAGTGTTCCAGAGAAGATTATTAAAAATTACATTGTTCTTACAAGTTAGCTTTTGTAGATAATTTATTATTTCTTAAAATGCATACCTGTCATTTTATGTCTTAAACAGGAATATGCAATTCTATGGGACTGCATTCAATGAGAATATCAGTACTAGTCAATGCCACTTTTATTTTTTACATGCAATCTTTTAAATCTGTTCAAAAATATTTTATATTATTTCAATAACTGTACCTCCATTTTTAAACTACATTAAAAACTTGTTCCCTCTTGCAGTATTTGAATACATTTCTTACAAGAAGATTGTGATGCCACCACTGAATGAATTTTAATTCAGTACCTACAAAATTATTTATACAGTTTATTAATGAGAGACTCAAACACTATTGAAGTTACCACAATTCAAGACAAATGGGGCCTTTCAGTAATGGGGATTCAGTTGGAAAGATATTTAAACATTAATGGTAGCTCAAAGCATTTCCTCTTCTTTTCTATTTTGTTTTTCTGGAGCACTGACTAAGCAAAAACGCAGGAAAAAAATTGCTCACTCAGATCAAGAAAACATGCAGGAAGGAAATTTTCATTTACAACTTTTTTACAGTATTTCAGCAGAGTCAACAGTAGAGCCAATGAGGAGTCTGATCTTGCACATCCTTACCCACCTGAAAGTCCATTTAGCATGAATATTTACAGTGCCAGGTGCTTTGAAAGAGAGAAAATAAATTTTTGCGTACATCCTCTGAAAACAATATTGAATTGAATGTGCATTTAGTGATTGTAGGATGCAGTAGAAGTTGGTAGACAAAGACCACCTTGTTCACCTTCAAAATATATGCATAGAGTTGTGGAGTTGTCTGCAGCAGTTTTTCCTGTTAGTGTGGCAGGTGATTTGCTAGCTACAGCTCCTTAAAGATATTCCAGACTGTTTTTTTGACCAGGAATTGATGTCAAAATCAAGTTGATAAGCAAAGTTTCTCTTTCTTCCACCATTAAGTAATAGCTAATGAATAGATAGGTAGGGACCACATGCAGAATACATAGGGCAATGTGCCAAAAAGTTAAGAGATACCATCCTTGCGGATCAATAGATACAGTGTCAATTGCCTGTAAATTAAAATAGGAAATGAGAGACAAAGAAATACACTTCAAATCAAAGAATCCTTTCCTTCTAAATCTCCAATGTACATAAATTAAACACAAAGGAAGAAAAACGCCAGCTGTTCAAATAAATTACAGGTCAACACAAAGGAATCAAGTAAGTCCAGCCATAGCACACTGCAGCTGTCCGCTGACACCGAGTCTCAACAGGTTTTTTTTGTCAGCTGGTAAAATCATTAGTCCTCGTTGCTCCTGTTTTGAGCGTTTTGTGGCTCTGGAGACATGGTTTCCACTATGCAGCACGGTGGTGGATCCGACATTACCATTTCCAGCAGTCCTCTCTTTTACCACTCTAATACCTCACTAATGGCCACGTGAAGACATTCTGAGAACTCTTTTATTTAAATGAAGTAAACTCAGTTGAATGAGAGTAAGATGCCTGCGTTAATTTGTTGCAGTCTTGAAGGTGACTAGAGGTTTTTTTTCTGAGATTGCTTCCTTTGTTGACAAAGTCTTCAACTATAAAAACCAGTTTGGATCAGTAATATAATCTAACACCTTAAGAGCAGCTAGTGAACGTATGTTTCACTTAGGCATATGTTTGTAGGTCTGTCTGTCCGAACAGCTGGTTCTTTTTGAAACATAAGTAACACAGCATTGGTGGTCAGCCACTGATTCATCAGAAAACCCTGGCAAAAATCCTTTTACTCCTCTTTTAATTATTACAATGGAAACAAACTAATTTTCAGTCAGGGAGGGGACGTTAAATAGTCCTGTTTGCTGTTATTCTAGCAGTTTATGGCAGTAACGCAGAAATTGTATGAGATTCCTTAATTGTTCATTTTTATTTCCTTCTTCAAACTCTTACAGCTTTAATGAGCTTTCTCTTCTACTGCAGAACTACTTATTAGCAGGGGAAAAAAATAGGTGTAAGGAAATTTTCTTCATAATTCCCAGCTAAGGAATGAGCTCTGAAGGGAGGGAAGAATGCCTGGGTAGCTCGGGATCAGAAAAGGAACAGAGAGCAGTTCAGCTACAGCAGTGGTCCAAGACAGAGTTTGCTGACAGTGACCAATAGCTGTAATTACCATCCTGTCTGTTTGGTAGTTTGTATGAAATCTATTTGGGAGGAGCTGGAAAAAGCAGGGTCTTCAGTGTAGTTCTCAGGGGAAGTGTTCATGGTGCTTCAGCTGAGTCTATCGGCAAGCCCAGCAGAGAGGTCAAGCTGGTTTCCTGCCTCTAGGAGCAGTCCTTCCCCACAAAGAGCAAACATGCAGAGGCAACATAAAAGGCACAAGGATAACCTTGGAGATCTGACTCTTGTTAACGTAAAGAACAGCCTGTTTTGAAGGCTGACCAGAGTAGCCTTTTTTCCTTTTTTTAAACTAACTCCTTAGAATAAAATTTCTAAAAAGTTACAAATGCATGTTGCAAAATAAAAAAGCAGTACAAAGCTTTGCAAGACTGCTTGCAGCAAAATAAGTCAAAACTGTCCCTTAACACTATCAGTTAAGGATAACAAACTGCTTTCGAGCAGCTAATAGTCTCTGTGGCAATTTATGTAAAAAGTACTAACAGGCAACCGAAATATGAGCTTGCTTTTCACTTATGAAATGGGAAACCAACATAATTCATGTGCTTTATCCTTACTCATTTCAGAAAGTAATGTAACAAAGCCAAATCCACACCTTTATTGGCTTACAGTCTTAAGTGCTATGGGAGAACATAAATTCCAGCAAAGCCTGGTAACTCCATTGGCCTCTTAGAAAACAAAAAGAGCGCCCGTCCACTTGCAGACAAACAACTGGATCTGAAACGTTCAAAGCCATTAACTTTCCTCTCAGATTTTAGGCTAATGTCTGACCAAGAGACAAGCAGCTTAGGAGGTTTGTTCCAGTGCTTCTGTAATTAACACAAGCTTGTTAAGTCACCAGCTATGTGTTATTAGGTCAGCTTTGGCAAACTGGGGACCAGTTGGCAAAGGAATTGCAAACTTCAAAGAAAGCTCTCAAATATCCAATCACATAATAAGAAAATACTCACTCTTAGTACCTTATCTTGGAAGCTCACATTGGTTAGACGGTGACCTTTACAGGATTACCTTAACTTGGAGGGAAATCAGCCCCTCTCTGAAGTGTTCTCAAATTTGTAATAGAAAATGGCTGCACGACTGACGTTTATATTGGAAAAAAGGAAGGAAAAGAAAAAGGCTTAAATGTCTCCCAACATAAGCTGAAGCTCTGATTTAAAGCCATTTGACTTTCAAAAGAACGATGACAGCCAACTGCCAATTTACAGTATGCAACACAACACTCACTCCATCAACTAGGGCAGGGCAGAATGCAGCTTCCAGCTCCTTAATCTTCCCCCCCCCCCCCCCCCCCATGAATTTGCTCATTTTACCAATATGAACAGGCAGATTCTTTCAAATGTTTTCTTTGTTCCCCCCTCCCCCAAACATCCTGTTCTGTCTGGCAACAAAAAGAAGTTTGAAAAGAAAATGACAAAGATTTAAAAGATACATTTGAAAGCAATAACTGTTGTTATCCTCTATTTATCAAGCACAGGTGGGGAGTGTAGAGTAGATCTGTCAGCCAGTTTTTCTGTCTTTTTACAGAACTAAAACATTTCTTATGCTGAAAACATCTAGCTATCAGCCATTTATGTATTATTGTACTTACTGAATCCTCAACAGGTGTGGAAAATTTTCAGCTGTTCTAGAGAATTAAGAAAAAAAAACCCTTCTATTTAAGGATATTAAAGATGCACTATCTTCTTCCCAATGTCAGCTTCTGTTCCTGTTATTCCAAAGCCCAATTTTTCCTCTTACTGCTGATACATTGTGTTTTGCTGTTCCATCACCATAGCCTGGAATACCTTACTCACTTTAGATTGCCACATAGTCCACACACAGACCAGCTATCTGTGATGCTCTAAAATCAAAATAAGTTATAGGGGGGGGCAAAAAAGGCATGAATAATGTGTCACCAGATAATTTATTTTTTTCTAAAGTCGATTAATTAAAGCAAGTAGCCAGCCCAGTTGTTTCCAGTTCCCCCTGGATACTGAGTACAGAACTAAAAATAAACATCAAAACATGCATCAATTGCATCCTGAAGAACAAAATTAGACTTGGGTTTGGATTTCATGTTATTTGAAAGCAGTCTCACAGTTTCTACCACTAATGCAGTGCTATCATTAATCACAGGTCTTATTGTGTTATAGAAGATGAGCCTTATTAGTTTTCAAACATTTAGATACACAGGATACGTACGCTGTGTTTACATTAGCATTTTGGCTCAGAGTACTAAAGTAATTTTGAAAAGAATCACCCCACTTCTCCCTTTTCCAATACAAGAGTCAGGTTTCCAGAGCAGTTTTGGTGCATGTTAACTAGATTCCTTGTGAAGAAAACTGAACCAGGTGTGCACGAAATGCACTTCAATCCCTAAGGGGGAGCAGTCCCTTGGACAGCTTTGAATTATATATGTGGTATAGGCCACCTCAGTCCATGGACCAGACCAAATATAGCCCAAAGTAAAATCCCTGAACCACATATACTGAAGGTGTTGGTGCCTCAATACAAAATGCTTGACCTACTGATCCCTTCCTATCCCACTCCATTATTTGTTAATGTAGACAACAGCTATGGAAGGCTACAGAAAACACGTGAGCATGTTGCTGAACCTGGACTGAAATCAAACCTCACACAAACAGTTCTGAACTAAGGATGTTCTGGACATTGCTAGGCAAGTCATGGTAGCACTCAAATGATACTGTAACATTTCCATTCCCCTTCTTGGAATTGTTTCACTTGCATATTTAGCATAAAAATCCCTATGCGGTATTTTGCATTTTCAGCTATCTTAAATTTAGGTAGCATTTCAGAATGTACAGCAGATGCCTATAAAATATTCTTGTATTACTTCTACTAGCATCAAGGGTGACATTTATTTACTGCATTTCATCACTGTTCAAAATAACTAGATGTATCAGGCCTATTTATTTTTGACCGATGAGATATAAACAAAGCTCCTGGGATGTTGTGGCACTTCAGGGCCAATTTGCAGCAAGGATCAGAAAATTTTGCAACTCATCTATGGCAGCGAGAGCTTGAAGACGTGCTGACAGCACGGGCACACGTGGGAAAGCCGAGCAAAACCATCGTACCCTCTTCAATCTTTATTGCTTGTACAGTGAAAATTTTATACCCCCTTCTGCTAACAATGCTCTTCCTTTGAGACTGCAATCATAGCTCCCCGCAGCTCAAAAATCACCAGGCAGCAAGAAGGACGCTGGAAGGCCAGACCGAGCGGCTAACATCAGGCTCTGCGCGCAGGGCCAGCCCCGCGGCGGGGCAGCGTACCCGCGGACCAGACTGCTGGGAGGGGGCTGGGAGCCGCGGGGCCAGCCCGCCTCGCCGGGGAGCGGCCCTCCACCCGTGCCTGAGGGGCTGCAGCCGCGCCTGTGCCTGGCCAGGCGTCTCCCGGACCCCGACTCGAGGTCCCGGCTCCACCTCGACCTGCCCCACCGCCGGGACTCGCCCGGCGTGGCCGGCGCCGGTTCCCGCCGCCGGGCGGGCCGGCCGGCTCGCCTCACCTGGCGCTTGGCACGGCACAGCCCGGGGGCAGCCACCTCACTGCACCCTGACGGTGACTCACTGACACACTAGCTGTCGTGTGTTAACGGCCTAATAAAAACACGCCGTGCAAACGGCACTGAGATACTCAGAGAGTGAATTAATCAAACCTCACGTAATAAAGGCTAGACTCTCAGATGCATAAATCTCACCCTGTGAAGTCTCAGGCTAAAGTCTCCTGAGATTAAAAATCCTGAAATTTGTAAATTGGTTAAGATTTACAATGTTTTCAGAGAACCGGTAAGGTGGATGGCAGTTCGAGCAGAGTGTAGAAGCTTATTTGCTCGGGCAAGCTTCTTCAGTCCGCACTGAAGCCTCTGCCCATGTAGAACTGACACTGCGACTATCGCCCATCCTAGCCAGGCGCAGGGTATGGCTCCCGATGCGACTAGCATAGCAACCCAAATGACATGCGAACATACCCTTCATTCCTTTATAGCGGAGCTTCAGAAAAGCTACCAAAATAAAGTTGTTAGCTGAGGTACTGCATTTCCAAATAGTTTGCCAGTAGAAGAAGCTGACATCTCTAACTTGAAATGCCAGGTCAATTAAATGTTTCATAAAGGTATCAATAAATCCATAAAGTTTGGAGATATTTTTGGGTGCATTTTCAGTTCAGTAGCGGTAGTCTTATTTGACTGAGTTATCAACTAGGTGGTTAAAAACTGTGGGGCTAAAAATGACAATGAATGAAAGATGAGCAAAATAAATACACAACACTAAAAGCCAACTATGCTAGATGAAATGATGATTTCAGATATTAATTCAACTGATACACAGAATGCACATTCAGTGATTATGATTTAATGTCTTATCAACTGAAATCCATCCTTACAATTATATGTGATAGGCAAACACTATGAAGGCAAAATTTTATGCAAAAGCAGAGAAATAAATCATGAATCAGAAATGTACTGGAAAGATGGTGCCAAGAGAGTATGATGCCAACAGAGTTATTCATGTACTAATCAATAGAAAGTAAAGTAAAAAACAACATAGAACACCAGAAAACACTATGAAAAGTGGAGAAAAAATGTTAACACGTGAAAAAGATAGAAAGACTAGCCAAAATCTATAAACCCAGCCCAGTACACTGATTAAACTCTAATTTTGTCAGTATTTGCTCACAAGAATGTTCTGATGCATTGCCCTTTAGAAAGTATACACTATGAGGAGCTAAAATAAAGAAGTAACTCTCAGAACATGTACAGAAAGATTTAATTACAAAGCAAGTTTCAGAGAAAGAGTATATTTTTTGCCTTTCCTATTTACATTTTAAAGAGTTTAAGTTTATAAATTTTATTCAGTAGATGACAAACTAGAAAAATCCATTACGATCTAATGTGAAATTTCATGAAAGCATCTCAGTTCAGACTAACAACACTTCAAAGAGAGATTTAGTTAAAGCCGGTAAGTAGGATTACATGCAGATGTCAATCAATAGGTGCTCCATATCTATCTGTATTTTAAAAAAATTTGAAATATCATGCTTAATAATTACTTTTTAAATGTCCTTCTTATCTAACATAGCTTGAATAAAATTGTGCAGAAACATGTTACGGTATGCCCGTGGTCTGCAGCTTCTGAGTAACATTAAGATATCACCTTCAGTTTCACAGTGCATTCATGTTTGTTAATGAAACCCATCTTTTGCCTTGAAATTCTGGGTATCTTGTATAAAGACAAATTACAACAGATGCAAAAAAAAAAGTGCCCAGGCAGATCTAGGAGTGACAAAAAAGAAAACACTGTAGAACATATCATAAATATTTTTTTTTAAATTTCCATGCATGAAAAAAATAAAGAAATCCAGACACAATTAATTGCTAATAACACTTCCCTTTCAGAGATCTCTACTGGAATAGACTTTACTTCTAGCTGAATATGAAAAAATCCAAATGAAAGGCTAAAAAACACTTCAAAGTTTACAGTTAAAAGTATTTTTAAGAGGTGGTGTATGATACTGTTATCTGGCATTTGAAGTCAATGCAGAATAATTGAGTTAATTCTGTTGTTCTTCTAAAAATACTGGCATACTCACAAAGAAAAAAATCTCACGCAATCCAACAAGCTTAGGTTTTTCAGGAGCCTACAGTGAATTACAGCACTATAGTGGTAAATAAGCAAGCAAGCAAATGGAAACTACTCACTTCTGCCTCCTGTTTATACAGTGCTGCCACTGCAGTCTTTGTGCAAATCAATTAAACTGAGTGATCAGTAAATCCTTCCAGTGCAAGTATTTCTCTTAACCAGTCAAAGGGTCACACTAGTAGGCTTCTGGCCAATGTTTCGTGTTGCTGACACAGCCAACTTTCTATGGCTACCTATTTGTCAGTGATTAATGCCAGAGGCAGCTTGCTCCTGGGATTTGGCTGTAAAGGTACCACTGCGTACCAGGAACTCTCCCTCAAGGTGCAATGGGAAAGCCAGCAAAGTGGCAAATTTGCAGCTTTGCCCTTCTGTTTTTCTCCAGGACATAATTCAGCTTAATGCAGTCTCTTACAAAATTCAGCAAGGAGCTATTGCGGGCTGTATATGCTCTTTCATGGCTATCAATGTGCAGCACGAATTGAAAGTTAAAAAAACATCCTAAACCACAATAACAGTGGAAAACCAGTATCATGCACGTTACTTGTAAAATCATGATGCTATGGGATATTTAGCTGTACTAATGAAAGGAAGGGGAGTGAGTACACAAGGCTTTGATTTTCCTTTGCATTGGTCAGGTATAGTCAGTCATCTCTCCCGTATCTCCCTGCTCAGTATCTGAGAGAAGCAGCACCAGAGAACAGAAACCAAATGGGAAAGGAGTTGACAGTGCAAAGACCCAACGGTGCCTCTGAGGTGATCACAGTACACAAGCTCCCTTGAGGACCACAGCCACAAGAGAATTGCTTTAAGCTCACGGAATATCTCCCTCCGACAGACTGGCTGAACAAATAGATGCTTTTATAACAGTGCAAACAGCAAGGTAAAAAAGGACTGTAGACTCAGCCAAACAAGCAGCATTTCTTGGAACCCCTTCTTATCTTACTTATCTGCCCTTCCCAGGAAGCTCATTGCCTAATCAGCCCCTGCTCTCTCATTCCCATACTGAGAGACAGTTACACAAGCACTCATTTAAAGCTTGTTCAAACTAACGGAATACAGATAGCTAATTTAAGTCTAACAAACACTGATAGAAGGACTTTCAAATGCCCGGATGACAGCAGAACTTAAGAATAAGTAGGGAAGCATACCAGCCCTGCTTCATCTACACAGGTACCTTTTAGGGCATTGGTCTGTAATACTGATTTACTCTAGGGAAATTACCAAAAAATGCCAATAATGCTGGTATCAGTTCATCAGAGCCTCATAACCTATACTGGAGCCAGAACTGTGTTTTGATATGCCTTACTGAAGAGAGGCTCGGGAACCTTTAGGATTCTTTTGCTTGGAAGAAATGTAACTGCTACCTGTGGACCGCCACGAGTATTTGCACTTCCTAGTCTTTACCTGTAGTTGTAATTACTGTATTTGTAACTGAATTGAATGTTTTTTTTCTATTCAAAATTTTACATCCCTAGGGGCTTAAAATTTTGCAAGGCCACATGGGAAAAAGGAGAATTGAATTCTGTAAGACAGCACCCTAGATACTAATTTGGGGGGAGAAGTATCGGAATTATTTTGTATAATGTGGCAGTGTCATCCAGCACCAGAGCTATTTAATTAACATCTATTTTATTCTATTACATCTTACTTGAAGCTGAAAATCATGCATGAAGAATTTTTCTCGAATCCTCTTAGTTTAAGCTAATCAAGTGTCTAATGCTTGATAGCTGGAAAAATTAAATTGCAAATGTGTTCTTAAAAAGAAAAACTAATTCATTTATAATGAAAATCACTGGAAGAAAATAAAAAAACCCACAGATATAGTATAGATATTTTTAATCTCCGTTTTATATTTCAGAGTCCACATTCACAGTGGCTCCTGATGCTACCGTAAACAAATTACTATTTTTTTTAAAGATGGAATAAAATGCAACATTTATTGTCTTTTATTAATATATATAAGCTTATAGTGAATAATAACATCCATCATCGCTAAATGCTTTGGTTGGTTAAAGAGTACACATACAACAGTGTAAGTTACAAAACTAGAACATAATATCAAGTATCCATGGTCTGCCAAACTGGAAAACAGGGTCTACGCAGGGCTTCCCAGGCATTTTTCAGCTACGCATTTTATCAGAGGGTGTCAATTTGTTAAAACCAAAACTGTAGAAGCATACTAGTTTCAATGATTTGTTTGTAGGGAACGGTTTCTTCAGACAAGAGTGACATCTCTGGCGTAAGTGAGATCCATCCACGGGCCACCCTGGAAGCCCAGGCTCTCACATCACCGCCTGAATCAGAGCCTACAACTGGGTGCAGGTCCCGGCCAGCTGCCTAGTGCTGCGCTGGGGCACTTCGCAATCGATAGCTTAAGTTTTAATGTACCAGTTAAATACGTTACAATCATTTCTACAGCTCAGGGGTTAGGTCAGTCAACTATAAACAGGAAGACTCAGATTCAGGCCCTGCCTTGAATTCCCTCCCACCTAATACTAACTGCAAAATCTACCTTGATTTGAATTATCAAAAGAAAAAGGAAACAAGAAAATATTCTGGCACATTTTAAACAAAACTAACTTTGGAGAAGCCCGCAGTGGAAACGGTGCATACAAGTTTGATAAAAGAGTGTTTAATGGTACGTCTGTGTGCAGATAGAAAATGCTTTGTGGAACATGTACTGTGAAAAGAGGAGGTTTTTCTCATGTTTGCTCTTGAACATTCGGAATTTCTGTCAAAAGTTTGTTGTCCAGACCTCTAGTGGATGGAAGAGACAACTTTGTGTTTGTCAAGATTGATAAGTCTTTGCAGAGTTCTACCAAATAAACAGAAGTGTCTCATGCTGGTGAAAAAACTCCTGATGATATAGCATCGAAACAATTCTCTGAATGGAATATCAATAAAAGAACAATTTTCTCTTCTGCCACAAGACCTGTGTCTGCAGCAGGACTTTACCAGTACTGCTGAATCACTTGTACTTTTATCCACTTCTTAACCTACACAGCTATCCCTGCAACTTTCTAAAAGCAGAGCAAGCCTCAATGCATGTGTATTGGCCAACTATTCTGTGCACTAGTTATGGCTTAAAAGAATACAAAATGGGAACAGAACTAAAAAAGATAATTCAGAAGAAAATACTGGGCCAAGTGAAGGCAGTATGAGGATATGTAAAGGAAAATTACAACAGAGATAGTTATTCCAAAATATTTTTGAACGACTGCCAATCAGCCTCCTCAGATATCTGGATCATTCAACACTCCAAGATGTCTCCCTGGTGTACATGAAGTACACATCTTCCTGTTTTCCTCTAAGAATGAAATAAATATTTCCATTTCCTATGTGAATGTAAATGTATCGACAGTGAGTATTGATACAGAACTCATACTTTCCCTCAGAAACACAATTTCTGGTACCTCCAACTTAATTTATTATTTTAAACTTCAGAAAAAAGTAACCACAATAATAGCAAATTACCATGCAGCAGTAGCACTACTGACTTGTTTGTTGTTATGCAGATGGAAATTAGCGCCCTTTGTTACTTTCTCTTACCTATAAACCAGCAATTAACCCTTCTTCACACAATGAAGCTTATAAAAAAAAAGTATCATTAAATTCATAGTATGCAGGAAGTGAATGAGTGTTTCAGATTAGGTGCCAAGTTTTAGAGGGGAGATGAAACTTAAATGAACTTTGGGAAGAACTAACTTACACATCCAAACCCCAGTGTCACTACGTATTCTTTACATACCTCTTTTTTTACTGCAGTTGGGTACAGTGTGTTTCTTCATTTTGTGCCTAAAACTACCTTTAAACTCCCTGTATACTGATAGACAGACTCTGATTTCTCTGCGTTTTGCATTTATTGCTTTATGCATTAAAAATATTCCTACCACGTATTATGTAAGTGGAGGTACAACCTAATTAAGCCTGCCAGTTAGATGATCCCATTTTCACTTGATTATAACTCAGCACTTACTCCAGCCCTCCAACACAGCAGAAATCCATACCTCTGGACGCAGGACTAGAGTCTGATTAGTCAATAAGAAATCTGTATCAATACACTCTCACCCCCTTTGGCATCAGCAGCAAACTAATACACTCTCAGTGTAGCTCAGGGGTCAGCTGTCTAGTTTAAGAATTCAAGTCTCCAACATCCCTAAAGATGCTGCGAAACAAGGGGCTTGCAGTCTATCGCAGCTTCCTTCTTTTGACTCTTAAAAGAAATAAGGAATTGTCTGCAATAGCCTACTTTATAAGCACACTGAGGTTGCAGAGTCAAGCACTTGTAAGTTGGGAAATGCCAGACTTGACTTACCCAGTTGCCTGTGTAAACTAATTCTCCCCTCACTACATTCCTATCTATGCATTGTGATATAAATTTTAATTACCCCATTGGATACTATTTTTTCTACAGGACATCACTCAGCCCACCAGATGAATGCAGAAGGGGGCTGAATTAACATTGTACTGACAGTCATAAAAATGCCGTTTTCAATTTGCAAGTGCTTGACTTTGCAACCAAAGTTACATTCTTTTGACACAAATCTGAATAAAATTTGAATTATGTAAACATACATAGATTTGAAGGAATAATGGAGCAAGAGGGACATGAATTATTTATATATGACTGGCATCAATGCAATTAGTAAGAATAGCAGGAGGTGTTAATATCTACATGGTTGAATATACTTTGCAAACACAAAGTCATCATCATAATTTAGATATTTCAAAATATTTCATAAACCCACAGCATTATTACTTGTGACCTTAACCCTTTCAAGATAATCTGCAGAAACTGCAGTATAACAAAGATAATGAAGACCAAAAAGGAAAATTAGTAAGCACTAAAATGTGCTGCTTTTTCCTCAAGTTTAGCATATTCTGAAAGGGAAAAATATCTGTCCTTTTGTAAAAGGTAAGTGGATGTCTTTCTAAGATGCAATGGGGTTATACTGGCATTGGTTCTACAAAAATATCTGTATATAAAAGATGTAACTGAAAAAGAACCAGAAACTGACCCAAGAGATGCACTAATGTCAAAAGCTCCAGCCCTATGGCATAGTCAGTCATCCAGAAAATTGAGGCTATATTTAGTTTACATTTTCATGCTTTTATTAGCAAAAATCAGCTACGGCTAAAACAATTGCTATCAGGCTAAAATTGTTATTTCAGATTAAATGAGTTTTTTAAATGGTATTTGCTTGTTTATGCACAGAAGTGAGTCTAATGTTTTCCCCAATTTACAAATCTCCTCCAAATTCAAAGCCATATAACTGATGCCACATCAAAGGTGTAGTTCCTTTTGTCTCATCACTTCTTGCCATGATGCATCATGTTGTGATTAACTGCACTACCATACAAAACCATTATGGAAATGTAACTAAAAAGGCTCTCGTTTGGAAAACAAATCCTCACTGTTGTTCTGTTGTTTCATATACAGCGCTGAATTCTGCTTCAAACATTTCCCTTCAGACAGAGAACAGATCTCAGTAACCAAGATCTATTTTTTTGCTCTTACCATGGATACTTCTAATCTCAGAGGTTCTACTACATACAAAAAATTGATTAAGGATAAATAGTAATCAAATAGATAGCTAAAGATATAATCATGTGAAATAAGAGCTCAGTTCTTTGTTTCGCTTATAACACTGAACTGCTTATTTCTTTTCTTTCTAGCTAGCTGCTCTGAAGGACGTTAGTCTCTACAGTCTCTACAAAGCCAGCAGGAATTTCTAAACAAGCAGCTGTTTTTTTATTAGAAAGAGAACTAAATTATACAGAAAGTCTTATGTCACAGTCATTCTACTTCTTTTTTTAAATAAATTGTCCCATCTTCCAAGCCTCATAAAAAAAAAATCAATCCAAAGCACTGCAGACTGGATTCAGTCTTCATCAATTGCTTCCATGCACTGCTGCTCCCTGGATTCACAAATTTGCCCTGTCAGCACCAAATCTAGAATATTTCTCCCACTGCTTCCTGTTCCTTTTCCCAGGGTCCAGCCCCTCTGGCAGCCATCAGCCACATGGTTACAAAGCCAGTTCTTCCATGGTTTCCGAAAACACAAGTAGCAAATTCACCCTCCTCTTTGAAAAAGGACAACTCTTTCGGGAAGCAAATTTAATGCAGGACATTAAATAAACTGATGGTGTCATTAGTGCAAATGTCAAGTTCGTTATAGCAGATGTTTCAGCTGAAGATTGCTACACATTAAAATCTCAAAACAAATCTGCAGAGCATTCACCATTTGATTTAGTGTGTCTGCTTCCATGCTCTCAAGAGTGAGCCAGAAGTGGCTCCAGGCATCATTGCCCCGTCCTTACATAGCAGGGGCAGTCTTCTGGTTGGGATGTTCCCCAGCCTGCTGACGACCGCTTTTATCAGCGCTTGGACATGTAAGATGCTGGTGAAGTACAGAATGCAAAAGCTACCGCTAATGCAGTTAGAGACTGAAAATTGCTCAGCAATAGTAAGAAACCTCTACCATATTGCACACATTGTTACAGGAACCTCTTCATTTGGAGGAATCAGGTGGCGTGATTCTAATAAATTATGTTGTTTTCTATGTGCATTTCAGTCCTGGAATGGACCTGCCGTCAGCGTCTTTGCACAGAGAACAGCAGGTGAAGCCCATTATCAGGAACAGTGATTTCTGAGGCTCTTGCAATTTTCTACCCAAATCTAGAGCACAAAATACTTTCCTGCCTTTCAGGCCCAATGTAAGTTGCTGTAATACTAAATGCCAAAAATAATTTAAAAAAACAGACAGAATAAACTGTGTCTTGAAAAAAAAAAAAAAAAGAAAATTAGGGGTGAGTTTTGAAAAGTAACTTCTAAACATTATTCCTAAGATTATAATTCAGTTTTCCCATAGCAGCCTTAGTTTTATTTATAGGAATTTACAAACTGCAGCTGAAACTCTTCTAAATGCAGTAACAAGTCTGAAACAGATTAACCAAAAAAACTCTAGATGACCATAAGGAATCCACACTGCGGGATCTCCCTCAATCTTACATAGGCCACAGTATATGGGAGTCAGACAAATACTGCTTTAGAGAGCAAAATACTTCATCATAGCCTTATTCCTATGTAGCTGTAAGGTTCGTTCTTTTGTGCTTAAAATGCCCCTCCTCTGCCCTTCCTGGAATATGCCAGCCAGAAACCACTTCAGACAATGATCAAATACAGAATATGTTTTGTCTCAAGATGAAAGAGTTCCGTGGATGAACGAGTGATTTATGAGCCTACACATGACAATGCAACAAACATTTATACACAAAACGTGATCAGTATCAAATATCTGTTCACAGAAAAAGGCTAAAGAAAGAAGCACCAGAGGCATAAGGAAAAGTAAGAGAAAGAAGCTGTAATTTCTAGGCTTGGAGACCAGAGTTAAAGCTTGGAGACCAGAGTTAAAGCAACAGCTCAAAAGCAATCTGCACTTAAAAAAAAAATCTTAGCAATTCCTTTAACGTATAATTTCAGCTGACTGAATAGAAAAGATCTGTAAAGTCTTGCAAACATTCTTGCAAAAGTCTGAATATCTACTTGGCTCTAGTGAGACCGGCTTCACATGTAATCTTAAAAGTTAGGTCCATGCTCTTGCAGATCCAGTTGCAGCATCCTACAGTTTACAAGTGAACACAGTAATACACAATTTCTTATGATTTGACACTTACAGCTTCACCATTGTCAAATGTATACTTATTTCTGTTCTAAGTCTGTTACATTGTCTACTTCACAGTATCGCTAAAATTTACTCCAATCAATGAATTTTTCATGCAATAATCCAATAAAAACACATACTTTACATTTAGCAGTATAAGGATGTTTCAAAACTAATCCATCCAAAGTGGAGTCAAGGATTTAATGCATACAATTCAGTTCTGAGAGAGCAAGAAAGCATGGCTGAATTTTCTTTTTACAAGGTGTATGCATTTATGCCGCTGTAAAAGAAGAAATAAACTAATTTTATTTTCACAACTGAAAACAAGTTCTCAATTGAGCAGCTTTCATTGAGCCAGCACATCTAACAAAATACAGTGTCAATGAAAAGAAGATTACTGCATAATCCAGCCTTTTTTTTCCTGAACTACTCTAACATCTCTCACTTTATAGCTGTGTGAATACATACTTCTCCTGAGGGAAAAAATTCCCACTTCTTTTTTCTGCTACAGAAATGACCTGCAAAGAATAAATACTTGTGGGGGTGGGTTTATTTCTGATGGAGATGGGTTCATTTGGAAAGTGCTCAAATTCCACTGATGCTTATTTTTTCCAACAGCAGAGAGTCCTTTTGACCTGTTCATTCTTTCCCTGGAAATCACAACTGATTTACTTTAGATGCTGAAGCTCCTTAAGCCATAACAATAATAATAAACCAAATCTTAGAATAAGAAATACTTTGACACTACTCATTTGAATGTAAAATTGCTCCTTGAGAATAACAAACTGCATAATTTCAAGCTCTCCTCTCCTAAAGAAATCCACCACAGACAAAAAAAAAAAAAGACAAAATTACTTAGAAGTGAAATTCAAACACAAAAAGATTTGGGTGACCTTTAGGGTGAAGTATTTTAGGGTCATGCCTTTTTCCGGACTGAGAAAAAGAATAAAGGAAGGTTGTTTTGTTATTTGTGTGTGTGTGTGTGTGTGTGTGTGTGTATACTTTTTTTTTTTTTGAGTGCATTCTTATTTACTCTATACATCTTTAACAATACTTGCTGGGTCTGCCCTCTGTGTGTAGTTTTCATTGAAATAAAAGGATAGTGTATGCTGCAACCTTTCTCTGCTTTAGGCTTTCCTGAGTGTACCAGCTCTGCAGCTCTCAGGGAAAGTGATATTCTGCAAAAAATAGTCAGCCTTCTGCTTAAAATCCACGGAAAGTGGTTTGGTAGCCACAAATAGGACAATCTTTGTAGCTTTATAACTATTTTTTAGACATTTAGACAGGGAGCTATCACCCATGGTGAAAGTGCCCATTTTCTAGCTCTCTTGATTAAAAATGTGAACAGAAAAAGAGTCTTCCAGAAGGGATTCTTCTGTCAATGAAAGAAAAGAGAGCTTTCCTGGTACCTTAAATGTCAGGGGACATCTCAGTTCTGGAAGCATACATCTTAGCAAAAAAAGCCGCCAGTTAATTTCCAGACTTAACTGAAATTCAAACAACACTCTGGGGCTCTAAAGGGGATTGTAATAGAGACCCTGACCTGAAAAACAAAACGGGGGGGGGGGGGGAAGTACGTGAAAGATCACCTGGGAGGAGTGGCTTTCTTCTACCATCCTGCTGGAAGTCATGACCATAGATTCAAAGGGCTGGTACATTAATGATGGAAGGACTAGATTAATGTCCCACAGCAGGGCTGGGTCTTTTATTACCAGGGGCAAGAGAAGAAATGCACAGAAGAGGACCCTCCAAACAAACCCTTACAGGATCTTAGGGCAGAAGAATAATAAATTCTCCATGTATAGGAGGTATCTAGATACAGCTGCTAATATACTTTGTGAGAAGTGGTGGAGAAGCTGCCACCATGATAAGCAATGCAGAACAGCAAAGCTGTATGAAAGGGGGAGACTGACGGAGACACACACTACACTGAAAATTTGCATTTACCTAGTGGAAACGTCCCTGCTATTAATCATGCCTTTCCTGACTGTGGACTGGCAAGAGTAGTCTAGTCCCTAAAGCCCTGTGAAAGGAAAGTAGAGGCTCAGTGAAGAAGGTGGCCTTTTAGCCTTTTAACATAAAGAGGCAAAGATCTAGATACCAAAAATGTCTTGGTCAGCTGGCAGATGCACTCAGACTGCATCTTTCTTTACGCTGTATAGAGCACTAGCAGAGTAGGTGCCTGAGAAACAGGTTTATCAAAATCTATAGGGAATTCAAGATGTATTTAACAGGAAAACTGAAACACAAAACTGACTTTTCCTGTTGGTGTCAAGGCAAAGTGGCAGACATGAATCCTGGAAAGTGACTCTTACAGTGACATCCCAGCGTGCCATTAATGATCCAGTAGTTCAAAATAACTCAGGCTGAACACTAAGGCTAAATCTGTACTAATTAAAAAGTCTCCTGTTCAAATCACCACTTTGACAAAGTGGTCCAAGAGAGGTGCAATGATTTCCACATCGGTAGCATACACTAAACAGAGACGGTGTATCTGCTGTCTGTTTCAGAAGTGAGCCTTTTATATAAACCAATCTTCCTGCCCAGGTAGGGGTCTTTCTGATGCACAGGGTCACCATCTGTAAACTTCCCAACTTCCAAAAAATGACACTCATTTTTTTAATGGGGCTCTAATTGCCTTTCCTTCTCTCAGCAGTAGCTGTTGTGTAGCACCTTTGTAGGAGCTACTCATATGGGACCTGCCAGTGAAGCAGGCTCTCATGAGAAAGATTCTTGGAAAGAGATAGGGAAGGGGACAGCTGATGAATAAAAGCTAGGCAGAATAACCATATTGAGGCCTATTTAATTGGATGATTGCTGTTTTAGATAGCATTTCAAGAGCTGATCCCCAAAAGGTTGTCGGTTTAAAGAGTTTCCTAATGAAGGCGTTTAAATTGTGTGTTGAAATTGTTCATAAAGCCTGCATGGACAGTGCAGGCAAATGCCAGTGGTAAGTGAGAGTTTCAAAGGCAATTTATGTGTGAAATGTCCCAGACAACAGATGATAGGGCCAGCTAATTTGCATGGGAAGGAATAGCAGTAAGGGCAGAAAAGGGATTCTTCATTAATAAAGGAGGACTACAGTCCCAGGAGGCTTGCCGTCACTTTGCAATCTCTAGCCATATGAAAGGCTTTCATATGGAAGGTCTGGAGTGACCTTTCATTATAGACTGCTTTTACCTATTTACATCCTAAACAAACTTTCTTCCATGAAGATGGTGAATATGGAATCCCATTTCTAAGAAATCATTAATATGGTTTCCTAAGAGGCTACAGTATCAGTGGGGAGTGAGGAAAAGGGCTTCTCTCTTACTATTCTCACCGGTGTTAAGGTTACTAATTGTGCAGGGTTCCAGGGATTTACTCCTTCAGGGAACCAGATAGGAACAAGAATCAAATTCATGTCTCTCTAAAAACAAAAAGCAGTAATCACAGGTCCATCAATGCAATAACATAGAATAGATAGATCATGGACTTGATAGATAATGGAATTGATAATAGACAATTGTGATTGATAGAGAATGGAATTTGTGCTGTGTGCTGGAGCAGCTCGGAAGCACATTAAAAATGGTATGATTATCTTAATGAAAGAACAAGAAAAATCAACTACTGGGAACTTAACCACTCAGTAAAGCAAAACAAAATACCATCTGCATAATTCATAAAACCATACAATAATATCCTAAAATAATGAAAAAGTACTTACAGAAGAAATATTAATGTAATAAATACTGTAGAGTTGAGAAGAAACGTCATTTAACGTAGATAATACTGTCAAATAGGTGGCTCAGCCAAGTGGCTTGAACATCATCCTATCTCCTAGCATAACTCTTCATGGAAAAAAACCATGGATATTTTTAGAACAGTTTTGCAGACAACGAATTTTTCTTTTCAAGTTTAAATTCATGTGAGACAATTGGGAAAGAAGAAACAAAACATTGCATTACTAATGCCTGTACTTAAAATCCAGGGAGGACTCTTGCAACTCACAAACTTGATCATGTGCAACTTGGCTTTCTTTGGCTCAGGGAAAGAAGAGAAGGATTCTAGGTGGAATACTCTGAACTACAGATAAAGGTGGAGAACAAAACAGGAAGTTTAAGTTAGAATAGTCTGGAAAGTAGCCTGTGGCAATTTTCCAGCGGCTGTTTTCTTCATCCCCTGTTTCTGAAGCTGAAATTTTATTGATTGGCAGCCTTCCCACAGCTCTTACCTGTAGTACCTTAGGCACAGGACACAGTTGTCTTTTTCCTCTCACCTAACATAGGATACTCAGCTGGTAGCTGTAGACATCATTAACCTGTTTGTTTGCTGAGAAGGTCCTAACTGATCTGGAAAAAGCAGGATGCTGTTCTATGTTCTCAACATGTGAAGATGCCAAGTGACATACACTGCATATTGGAGTCATACTGTAAACAAGGAGTGCTAGTCCTTGAAATCAGTAAGATACATCAGTGCGTGATGACCTGCAAGATAATGAGTGTCTGCTAAACTGTAGAATTTTCTAAACTGTCAAAAGACTTTTTGCTTAAAATAGATCCGGAAATTGTAAATGCTTTGTGTAATAGTATATCTGCATGCATTAGAATTTGTTTTACTGGGGAACACTAAGGAATACATTTCTATTCCCTGACATTTGCTAATAACTAAGAAGTAATTGATACTAATCAGTGTTAATGCCTGCTATTAGAAACCACAGACTAAATAACAGCATTATGCCATACAGACAATAGCCAACATTGTTACAGAAAGACATTCAGCAGTTAGAAAATATTCTTTTCTTATGTATACTTTCTAATGACTGTCTAATGAGGGATAGTTTATGCTGAATCAAAAGGTACGTAACTTCATAATTACTTAACATAAACACATTTATTGTGACAAACTGGAAAAATATTTGCCAGGAATCCACATACTGTAGGGACAAGGAGAACGGTGAGGGCATAAGAACAGCACGTAAGTGTTTTAGGACTGGCCAGGTTGAAGTGGGAAGAGGGATAGGTGAGAATGAAACCGTCTGCCGAGGCAAGCCTGGGGAATGAGGGCCCAGAGAAAAGAAGCAACACGAGCTCCAGCGAGCAGAGCTTAGTGGAGGAATTTCTAAGAGCTAATTCTACCAGTGGGCCAAAGTGCCTCCAGTATAGCTCCAGTAAAATAATCTTAATCTATTTTTAGCTCTTGCATTTAGTTATCTACTTAAAAGAACAAGAGCACTTGTTAGCTTACTAAAAGCTTAACTCACATTTTGCCTTGCTGGGCCTGGGGATTGAAGTCTGAAGAATACTTCTTTTCAGTGAAGCAGAGTGCATGCACATGGGTGCCCATGTTTGTTTTGAAAGAAAACGCAGCATTTAGAGTGGGAAAAATTACTCTGTTCCTTTTTTGATTGCTGTGTTTCTTCTATTGATTGAAAAGGGAACAAGCACTGAAGAGAACTTATTTAGGAGGATAGATTTTAATGCCATAGAAAGAGAACAATCTTCTCTGTAAATGAATATCAAAATAAGATCCTTCTTCAGTTATTTTTAATTAGCAGAGGTCATATTTTAAGAGTGATCACTATATGCCACGTAAGTGTCTGATATAAGCAGACATCTACTGTGACCTTCTTAAGAAATGCTGCAGCATGGGATTTCTTTTTTTTTGCTTGGTTTTAACAAAGAAAAAGAGCCTGAATGGGATCACAGAAAGGAGCATGAATTTCAGTTATCTTCCATCTTCCCTATCACTTTCAATTCAAGGCTTAGTTTGGTCTTTCTGCCAGATCCTGAGCTTTGGTATTTTGCTCTAAGGATTCAAATGTTGATAATACTGTCTGAGCATTTATCTAGCCAGAAAAATTCTACCAAATAAGGTAATAGCAGGTCAAATTCCCACATGGATCTTTTTATTCAAGCTCCTACGGTTTTATAGTTTAGTTTCAACCAACTCAAAAGTGAGGCAAGCAAAACCAAAACACCACTTTCTTATACTGGAAGAAGACTATCCACTTAGCATGTGGCAGTAATGGGTACGCTACCTGTTAAATTCTACTGATTTAAAATCACATCCAAGTATAAATTAATATCTAAGTATATATTTCTTTCCTTGATATGCTTAACTGCCCAAGCGTGGCAGCAGGATTTAAAAAATAGGACATTTTTTCTTTCTGCAGAGAAATACCCAGTGGAGACAATACCAGATGTGCTCAGTGACTGGGTGATATTTTATTTAAAAAACCAAACATTTTGAGAAGGAATGAGCAGGACTTTCCAGCTGTTTCCAAAAGGGCACTTTAGTATTTTGACATGAAGGTTCCTGTTGCCTAACCTGAAGAGAAATAGCAAAGTTGTCACAAGGAATGACATACCTTTATCTGAAAAAATTACATCCAGATAAAACCTATGGTATGTGTATTGCCTCAGAACATAACATTACAGTAGCTCTCACAGTTACCCAGATGTTTTTATACATTCTTCAAAGGCTTCCTAAAGTCTGTATGTTCTTCATAGTTACTCCTGTCAATGAACTGAAGTTAAAAAGTCACACAAAACTTCCAACATAGCATCTCCAGAATTTGCGGAAGTAAAATAAATAGTGTAAATTATGCAAATAGTCTGCCAACGTGGAGTTGAGATAATATTTGTCCGAAATTAACAATTTCAGTGAATTAGTAACTAATTTATTAGTTCAGGAAAGAGTTAGCAACAAACATGCAGCAACAAATTACATTTTTGTTTGTTTGTAACAGAGACACAGATGTCATTTATATTTCATAAATTTCACTATTTTCTAAACTAGTCTTTTCCTGGCATTTACCAAGTCTGTATTCTTATGCATTAGAAATTTCCAGCAAAACATGCTAAAATATTATTAGCTTGTAGTACCCTGAAATCGGCTAAAAGAACATTTTTTACGTCCAGAAACTGTCAACTGATTTGGAGTCTTGTTTGGAAAAAAAATGACCTTTCAAGCTAAATATGCACGCATTTTTGCCTGATTAATTCTATTTAAAGCTATTTAAAATTCATTAAATTAAAATTTATTTTGAATGTTATGCTTGTAGTTAGGAGGCAAAATATACTGTCAGCTATTACACACTTCACATTGCAAAGGCAATGCACTCTATCATAAAAAATGGAATAAATCAGGGCATGGTTCGAGTTTTTTTCCTCTCTGCACCTCTAGCAGCAATTATCTCCATAAGGTACATCGGTTAGAGGTTCCTAGGCTTTCCAGACAAGGGAAGGAGATGCCACTGTGCCATGATGAGTTTCTGCTGCTGTTCTGGTATGTCAGAAGCGTGAGCTGCCTGATGGCTCAGGTGTTGAGGACTTAGAATTCCAGATATTCCCAAATTATTCTGTGTCTGGATACATTTATTTCAAACAATTGCTCTGTTCTGTTAAAACCATATTTCAAAGAAATATTTGAGCAAATATAGCTGTTCCCAGATAAATCCATGTTACCTAAGTCAGGACAATACAGAGATTTCGTTCATTTCGTGCTCAGCTATGCGACAAACCTTAGAATAAGACGGGGTATTATATTCTAAAGCTTGATTCCATGTCTTCTCATCTTGAAAACCGTTAGCAATTGAAAATCAGCATAAAAAGGAAGGATGGGGAAATGATTGCTTCCAATTTCAAGCAATGCAACTCCTACCTAAAAGCTTTGTTTGTCCTGCACTTCTAAAATTTGAACACCATTAGTTTCTGAAACGTGAAAAGAATCCAAATTGAAGCAACTAAGCTTGATTTTATTAGAACCAGTAATATGTAAGAAGCCTTAAAACAAAACTGGAATATGTTATTAATAATAATAATATGAAATGTCCTACTTTTTTTTTTCTTATGTTTATACTTCTATTAAGACCACGGGAAAACAGTTACCTTAAAGAATGCTGACTGAAAACAGTTCTTAATTCATATTTTTTGGTTTTGCAAAGGCGTCTATATGTCAGACTTGCCAATAAACTTAGAGTATTAACTTTTTTTTACATTTTTGCTTAAAGTTGTTAATTATTATTGTTTACTCCCTCCTTCAAAGACTGCAAGCAGAGTTCATTCATAAACAGGGCAGCAATTTCTCCCCAGATTATTTTGTTTTTCTATAGTTAATGTGATTCCAAGTGTTCAACACCAGTCATGTACTTGCCTCCCCCATCTCTTTTTCGGTTGTACAGGAGCACCCTAGCAAAAATATAAGCTCATGTTCAACCATTTTGGTAAGTATTTTGATAACATTGATACAGATTCCCAAATTACTCAGAATTTGAAAAATATGTAAGAGATGCAGTTAAGATAATTACTTACTGTGAATAAAAACACCAGTAAAAATTAGTAACTTGCAATGACAGTTCCCTCTCAAATCTTCCAAAGACCTACTACAGGGCAAATGAAACAGTGGCTTTGGGGCTAACTCTCTACTGGGAGCTAGAAAGACTAGAAAGTCATATTGTACATTCAACAGGTGCAGGCTATATAGGATGTAAAAATTGCTCATGGTAATGAAACTTGCTAAATTGTGTAAAACCCAAAACGCAAATGAACTACACACTACAATGCTCAGAAAATTACATTCTATATACTGTCTGGACACACATATACATCATTTTGAAAGCATGGCATCCTCTACAGAAAATGATAAAGAGTTACTACCTATAATAATTATATGAAACTGAAACCAATCACATCTGCAGTTGCAATTAAATCACTATCATACAATACTATGTCAATGTGTTTTTCTGCAACACTTTGTAATAACATATTTTCAGATCATTTTCTTATTGTACAAGTAACAAATTGACACTTATTTCTCTGTGGAAATCTTTGGTGTTCGTGAGATTGTATTAATCTCATCTTTCCTCACAGTTGTCCAGAAACTTTTGAGAAAGGTAATTTTGAAGACGATAAGCAGTCCCTCTTCACATGAGCAACTCTCACTGAGGAATGGCTATGCCTGTGTCGGTAAGTGGTGATACACAGCAAGAGCAAGTCTGCTGAGCCAAACAACTGATTGTGAGGACCCAACATCCACAAAATTGGCATTTCAGAGGGGTTTTATTTCAGACTCGCTTCAGCCAGATTCCATAGACTGAATGCCAGAAGCAGCTGGAGTGCATCTTCTTTTCAACCAAAAAAATCCGTTTTCATGCACTCCAATACTGCACTACAGAATGAATAGAAACAAGTGCACTCTTTATCCAAGTTAAAATACCTGACTTACAAACCTGTGCTTAGGTAGAAAATGGGAAGAAGCCTTATTACTATACACTCTGTCACTTTATATCTAATTTGTATATTCTGCTGATCTAGTGGAGTGTTCTGGCTCCCAAACTCACAGAGCATGAACTAGATCTCTGTGCTCCCTTTCCTGACTATCCTGAGCTATCATGTTCTGCATCAGTAGGACAGTCCTGAGAGACAGCAGGAAATCAGCAGTGGTCCACTGTGTAGTGCTGAGTGGCTAGAGATGCAAATGAAATTTTTGGTACAGTGATCGACTGCTCTATACCAAACTGAATCAGGAGGTCCTATGAGTTTGAGCTGCTTTTTCATGAAGCTCAATTAACTCTGTGATCTTTTTCTTTCAACCTCCAAAATATCCTAATCATACAGATTAATCAAAATTAAGTTGTCAGAGGACTTTGGTAATTAGCTCTGTAGTAAGAAAGTCAAGGGCATACAAAGATTCATCCTTTGGCAGTATTATCTGTCCAGCTTTACTGCCTAAAGCAGGCATCTTAACATATGCAGCCATCATTAACGTATGCTTTCACTTTGCAGTTGTTGTTTTATTGTTTCAAAACTAATAGCTGAAAATAAACTGAAAGTAAGCTTTAGTTACTATCCACGGACATAAAGCATGATAAAATACACATCTTCCCACTGAACTAAAAAGGAAGACTGCTGTACGCAGAAGGGAAGAACATAGCACCTTGGTTCTCCCGCAGAACATTCAGTTTAAAACACAAACATTTTTAAATGCAGCATTTGACCTATCTTACAGGAAAGTGTAATAAATTGCAGAAGAGGCAAAGTATAGAACAAACAAAAACATCAAAGCCCACAATTCTAAATGGAAGTTTGATAAAAAAGAACGCAAGTTTGATTCATACTCATTCAGCCCCGGGGTAGGAAGTCTCCAAAAGGCTGGTCCGTGAGACCTCAGATCATCAACCTCAACTCTGCATTGGGTGAAATCTTGACTATAGTAAATACATTTGAGATCAAGCAAAAAAAATGTCTGAATGAGAAGTGAATAAGCAGGGTAAGTAAGTACCAGAAAGAGTACTTTTTCTTACACAGTCAACCTATCTTGACTACACAAGAAAGAACCCCTAACACAGTCTACACAACAGTAGACTAAAATACAAAAGCAGTAATATTGGCAGATTGCACTGTAAGTGATTATTTGGACTCATAAGAGCAGGTTGTAGTGCCTCTTGCAGCTCAAAACCTGCAGTTCACATTCCAGGACGAAAGCCTGGAAATGAATTAATGCACCTTGATACAATCAAATCACATGGATGTAACTTACTATTAAAATGAAAAAAGGACAAAAATTAATTAGTATAAATAAGTTGCTATCAGCAATATCTGTGCATGTCATAAGCTTTTCCTGACTTACACAGGAAACTTACCAGCCTGACATAGCCAAATAAGTCATTTCTTCAAGTTCCATTTTACTCAAGAAAATAGAAGTAGTCTTCTTCAAAACTACATAAAGTTACAGAACTATGAGGATTACTGAGTTATAGGGACATTAAAATACATACTGCAGCCTCCTCCCTGTAGTGTTATGAAGTCAGGACATGACACAATTCTTCAGCAACAAGACCTCACGTGCCGTTCCTGGTATGCACCTTTTGAAATGTCAGCACGCCAATGCCATTTTAAAAAGGACTGAACGAAGCTACCACAAAGAGATTTCAAAGTGGACAATGACAAAACGAGCCTCAAAAGCAAACCTCATCTTTCTCTCATTTTAGGAAAGGTTATTTCTCTCTCAAATCCTCTCTTTTCTAAACTCTAATGCAACTTCTCTCATGTAAGCAGCACTAGAAACCCCGGTATTGACTGATAGTCTCCAGTACAGTGCAACTTTAAAACTGTGGATACTGGCCTTACTGTGAGCTAGCGTATATCCTGCAGGGCTATTACTGTTCTCTGCTGCTAGAAAAGTTCAGTTTTTAGCTTTAACTATAAATACGTAATACATCACACTAAACCACCTTACAATGGAAGTAGCATGTCTCCTAATGCAGTGAAACAACAGAACATACGAAAGTTTCCATAAATGTGAACAAAGTGAACTCTCCCTCCAGTTCTGTATTTATTTATCGATAGCAGTTTTTTCAATATTTTCTATAGCCCACAGGGGCCTTGCAAAGTCAATCCTTCTTTTTAATAGAAAAATAACATTTCTGAGAGATTTGAATTATGTCAGGAGATAAGTAATTCACAGACTACTTTATGACTGACACATATACACCCAGAGACGCAAGGAGATTAAATCCTGTGGCTATTTGAGGTATGAACCCATTCTGTGTCAATCTTCCTCCATTTGTTTTTGGAGACTGACACTATGCAGTGCTCACTAGTCAGAAATGCATCAATCCTTCAGAGAAAAAGGAGAGAGAACTTTCATTTGCATTCACTTAAATAGATGAGATCAGCAATGAATTCCAGCGGAAATGAACACTTCTGGGGATGCTCCTTTTATTACCTCTGCAGTGATAAAGGATGGCATTTACAGAATGGTCCTCTGAAAAGCAAGTGCACAAATCATTGCAGGCATATAGTGTAGGTACTAATACAGTTATGTGTTACTGCATCCAGTTTCTCCACTCTTCTGAAATCAGAATTAGAACTCATAGCTCTAATTTATAATAAGGCTAAGTGCTTCCCTGGCTGAATAGTGCTTATATGGCCAACATTTCTGGTTGAAAATATATCCCACAAAATCAACAGTTACCGGTTCAACCTCCCCAAATCTTGTTTCCTATAATGTATTTAGAATTGCATGCAATTCTGCAGTGCATAATTCTTCAATTGCTTTGCTGGATTATAGGATAACAATTCCCAGTATCTGCCTTCATTATAAATGGTAATATTGAGTATGCTGAGCAAGTTTAATATTTTGTTTCAATGAATTGTCGTAGGTAATGCATTCACGGCCTAACTCAAGTCAGGTAAATGAGCTGGAGTATTTCCTAAATCAGTTTCCCCGACAATAGACTTGCATGGATTACTGCTCTTCAGTTTGGATTTTTTTTCGCTTCTTTAAAAATGTACTGAATTAAGTTCTAGTCTTTTTAATTTTTAAAAAATCACCATTTTGCAAGGGAGAGGTCTTTAATCTCATCTGATGATATGCTTAAGAAATCACGTGGGTCTGGTCACCCACTAAGTGGGTCTACCACTAAGATAGATTTCTGCATGCAATCACACCTCTTTTGAAGGCAGTAACATGTTCATCTCTGTTATTTTAGGTGTCAGGCCTTGAATGTAGTTCTTTATATTTTCCCTAAGTAGCCTTACATTGCAAATTCTATTAACACATTGATGATTTCCAATTCTAATAGTTACTGGAAATTTTTTAAATGTTGGCTTACCAGTGGTTGCTGTCAATTCATATGCTTTTGCAGTCCAATTCCTTGGATTTCCTTGCTTTTGCAGTCATCTCTAATATATCTTAACCTTCACCTTACCTCTTGCTTTCCTGCCTGGTAGGACAACCTCAGATGCTTCGTAGAATAGATTTTTCTTCAGTTGCTCATCTAATCTCCCTCACATTTAGTAAATGCCATATAATTAAGCATAACCCTCTCTGTCAAACATTTCAGGTCTACCTGTACCCTTTTTATCTGAAATTCCCACAATCCTCCTAGCCTTCTGATACTCGGTCTTGAAATGTTTACATCAGCATGGCATATATTTCTACATGTATCCTTTCATCCCCTTGTTATTCTGCTGCTTTGTTGCACCACTTCCTCTTTTCCTGTGTTTGTCATAGTGGCATGTATTGAAAATCTTCCTATGACAGCACAAAAATTTATGAAATTGTTTTGAGAAAACTAACACAAGTTAACACAACTAACACACTACTACTTGCTGCCCAGAAGCAAAAATTACATAAAATATTACATAAAGATTCCAGTATTATAAAGCTGAGCATCTTAGTACATTCAGAAGAAAGGCACTACAGTTTTCACTATTATAAAGGAAAAGGGAACATTTTCACAAAGAATAAGGTTTCCAATGATATATATACAATTGGTCATTTTAATGTACTTATTGTAATTTACTGTCATTGACACATTTTTGCTATAAAATTCTGACAGTAGAAACATTAAGATGTTTTAAAATTGGATTGATTCTTCCTTTCCTGAAGCTCAGACACTTTAAATTATGTGTACTTAAGTTATAGTAATAAACACACTGTTATAAGATGAATGGTAAACAAAGATCCCCAAATCACCACCTAGGGTAACAAAAATAATGCAGGAATAAAGGTTATATGACGTTGGTTAAAGAGCAAAGTAGCTATTATATTCTGTACTTAAACATACTTGCATACATTTATCTGTTTTGTACTTACAATATGCTGCATACTGTGAAAGATACAAATGATTGGATTGATATGTTAAAGATGCTAAGGTAGTACAGTTAAAATATTTTATAGGATAATTTGGGATGAGCTGAATAAGAAACAAATCATGAAGTCAGAGCTCTGGTATATCACGCATACCAAATATATGACAATAAAACTTTTATATGTTTCCATCACACTGTTTTATGTCAATAGTTAATAGGGAAAAAAAGTATTAGAAATGTTTTTGAAGTTTAAAGATGTTTCATTATTGGTATATTTTTTATATTAATTCCACCGTAAAACTAGCCACTGTGGTGTCATGTACATGTCTCTTCATGAGAAGTGTAACCTCATCAGCCAAAAAATTGCCAACATTTACATACCTTTTCAATATTACCTAAAATAAGGTGATAACCTTTTATACATTATCACACATATATAGAGAAACTGATACGAAGATACGCATGAAGACCAATATCTCACAAGAGGGCCTGCCTGTTTTTCTGCCAGGAACACAGCTGTCTGAGACCACAGAATCATAGAATACCAGGTTGGAAGGGATCTCAAGGATCATCTGGTCCAAACTTTCTTGGCAAAAGCACGGTCTAGACATGATGGCCCAGCACCCTGTCCAGCCGAATCTTAAAAGTGTCCAATGTTGGGGAATCCACCACTTCCCTGGGGAGATAATTCTCATAATCCCTGGGCTGATTGTTCTCACTGTGAAAAATTTTCCTCTTGTGTCCAATCAGAATCTCCCCAGGAGTAACTTGTACCCATTACCCCTCATCTTTTCCATGTGACTCCTTGTAAAAAGGGAGTCTCCATCTTCTTTGTAGCCACCCTTTAAACACTGGAACATGGTGATAAGGTCTCCCTTAAAACCTTCTTTTCTCAACGCTGAACAAACCCAGTTCTCTCGGCCTTTCCTTATACGGCAGGCTTCCCAGTCCAGTAATCATCTTCGTGGCCCTCTCCAGCCTGTCCACACCTTTTTTGTATAGCGGGGACCAAAACTGAACACAGTATTCCACGTGTGGCCTGACAAGTGCTGAGTGGAGTGGGATAATGACTTCTTTATCTCTGGTGATGATGCCCTTGTTGATGCAACCCAGCATCCTGTTGGCTTTCTTTGCTGCAGCAGCACACTGTTCACTCATATTGAGCTTGTTGTCCACCAGGACCCCCAAGTCCCTTTCCATCGAGCTGCTCCCCAGCTGGGTAGATCCCAGTCTGTGCTGCACTCCTGGATTATGTTTTCCCAGGTGCAAGACCTTACATTTGTCTTTGTTGAACTTCATAAGGCTCTTGTTAGCCCACTCTTCCAGCCTATCCAGCTCTTCCTGCAGGGTGGCTCCCCCTTCCAAAGTGTCCACTTCCCCACTTAGTTTGGTATCATCGTCAAACTTCATCAGGGTACATTTGATCCCATCTTCCAGATCACTTATGAAGATATTAAACAGTGTTGGGCCAAATATCGATCCCTGGGGGACCCCACTTGTGACAGGTTGCCAGTTTGAAAAGGGGCTATTTACCACCACCCTCTGGGTGTGGCCTGTCAGCCAGCTCCCCACCCACCGCACAGACCACTTGCCTAGACCGAAATGCATCAATTTCTCTAGGAGGAGGCTGTGGGAAACCGTATTGAAAGCCTTGGAGAAATCCAGGTAGACAACGTCCACCGCTCACCCTACATCAACCCAGCAGGTTACTTTGTCGTAGAAGGTGATCAGGTTTGTGAAGCACGATTTGCCCTTGGTGAATCCGTGCTGGCTTTTCCCAGTCACGTGCTTCATTTGACTTGTGATAGCCCCCAGGAGGATTTGTTCTATAACTTTCCCAGGGACTGCAGTAAAACTGATGGGCCTATAATTTCCTGGATCCTCGTTTAAGCCCATCTTGTAGACGGGGGTGACATTAGCCTTCTTCCAGTCTTCTGGGACATCCCACGATCTCCACAACTTCCCAAAGATTACAGAGAGCAGCCTCGCAATGACGTCAGCCAGCTCTCTTAACACCCTCAGATGGATATTGTCAGGGCCCATTGATTTGTGGGGTCAAGCTCTTGTAACAGTTCACATACCAACTCTTCCTTCACTGTCAGTGGGTCTGTGTTTGCATTAACCTGCATTTTTGTTCCCCAGGCCTGGGGCCCAACAGTGCTGGTAAAGACAGAGGTGAAGAAAGTGGTGAGAACCTCTGCCTTTTCAGCGTTGTTGGTGACTAATCCACCTCTCCTGTTTAACAGTAGGCCAGTATTTTCCTTCTCTTTCTGCTTGTTGTTTACGCACCTGAAGAACCCTTTCTTGTAGTTTGTGACATCTCTGGCCAATTTCAATTCAAGCTCAGCTTTTGCTTTTCTAACTGCATCTCTGCACACCCTGGCAATTCCCTTCTAGTACTCAACGGGTATTCATCTGCTTTTCCATCTCTGGTATGCTTCTCTTTTCGTTTTGAGCACACTCAGAAGCTCACAGTTAAGCCAAGGGGGTCTCTTGCTCCACCTACTTCCCTTACCTTTAAAGGGGATGAGCTGTTTTTGAGCTTCCAGGAGAGCTTTCTTGAAAAACTCCCAGCACTCCTTTATCCTCCATGGAAGCTTCCCATGGAATCCCTCCCAACTGAGCTCTGAGCGACCTGAAGTTTGCTCTTCTAAAATCTAAACCCTTTGTCTTAGTACTAACCTTCGGCGTGCTCAGCAGGATCCCAAACTCCACAATGGTGTGATCGCTGCAGCCAAGGCTATCACTAACCAAGATATTACAAAGCAGGTTTTCTTGGTTTGCGAGTAGCAAGTCCAGCAGTGCCTCATTCCTGGTTGCCACATCTAACATTTGTATGAGGAAGCAGTCCTCTACGCGTTCCAGGAACTTGATGGACGACATGTGAGTTGCTGTATTGTTCTTCCAACAAATGTCTGGGTAGTTGAAGTCACTCATAAGAATCAGGTTCTCTTAACACAAAGCTTGCTTAAGTGACCCAAATATTGCTTCATCTGCCTTATTGTCTTGGTTTGGAGGTCGGTAGCAGATGCCTACTGTAAGATCCCCCTTGGAGATGACCCCTCTGATCTTGATCCAGAGGCATTCGATAGGGCTTCCACAATCGCTGTAGTTGACTTCTATACATTCAATGTTCTCCTTAACATAGAGTGCGACTCCTCTTCCTCTTCTTCCCTGCCTGTCTTTACGAAACAGCCTATAGCCATCCATTGCAAACCTCCAGTCATGTGAGTTGTCCCACCATGTTTCAGTTATTCCTATGATATCGTAACTGTCTAACTGGGCACGGAGCTCCAGTTCCTCCTGTTTGTTCCCCAGGCTGCGTGCATAGGTATACATACACTTGGGGTGGTTGGTCTTCTGGTTCTCATCTTGGGAGGCAGCTAAGGAACATTTGTTGCTGCTCTGGTTGGCCTGGCTTAATCCCCAGTTGGTTGCAATGGCGTGAGCGTTGCCACTTTGGACCACGCCCCCCAAGTCATAGAATCATAGAATAGAATCATAGAATCATTAAGGTTGGAAAAGACCTCTAAGATCATCGAGTCCAACCATCAACCCAACACCACCAGGCCCACTAAACCATGTCCCTAAGTGCCTCATCTACTCATCTTTTAAATACTTCCAGGGATGGGGACTCAACCACTTCCCTGGGCAGCCTCTTCCAATGTTTAACCACTCTTTCAGTAAACAAATTTTTCCTCATGGCCAATCTAAACCTCCCCTGGCACAACCTGAGGCCATTTCCTCTCGTCCTATCACTTGTTACTTCAGAGAAAAGACCAACACCCACCTCGCTACAACCTCCTTTCAGGTAGTTGTAGAGCACCATAAGGTCTCCCCTCAGCCTCCTCTTCTCCAGGCTAAACAACCCCAGTTCCCTCAGCCGCTCCTCAGAAGACACGTTCTCCAGACCCCTCACCAGCCTCGTTGCCCTTCTCTGGACACGCTCCAGCACCTCAACGTCCTTCTTGTAGTGAGGGGCCCAAAACTGAACACAGTATTCGAGGTGCAGCCTCACCAGGGCCGAGTACAGGGGCACAATCACTTCCCTACTCCTGCTGGCCACACTAGTTCTGATACAGGCCAGGATGCCATTGGCCTTCTTGGCCCGCCTGGGCACGCTGCCGGCTCATATTCAACCGGCTGTCGACCAACACCCCCAGGTCCTTTTCTGACAGGCAGCTTTCCAGCCACTCTTCCCCAAGCCTGTAGCGCTGCATGGGGTTGTTGTGGCCCAAGTGCAGGACCCGGCACTTGGCCTTGTTGAACCTCATACAATTGGTCTGGGCCCATCGATCCAGCCTGTCCAGGTCCCTCTGCAGAGCCTTCCTACCCTCGAGCAGATCAACACTCCCGCCCAACTTGGTGTCGTCTGCAAACTTACTGAGGGTGCACTCAATCCCCTCATCCAGATCATCAATAAAGATATTGAACAAGTCCTTCAGTTTAAAGCCCGCCTCACCAAGTTGGCCAGCCTGCTGCCAAAGATTCCCTTGCCTCTTCTAGACAGGTGGATCCCATCCCTCCCTAACAGGCTATAGTAATTGAAGAATGTCCTGTTGTCATAAAAGCCAAAACCCTCAGGATGGCACCAGCCACGAAGCCAGAAGTTGGTTTGCATTATGCATCTATTTCTGGCTGCACCCTTTCCTCTAACTGGTAAAATGGAAGAAAAGATAACTTGGGCACCAATACTATTTGCTTGCACGAAAGGGCTTTGTAGTCTTTCTTGATTCTGCCTAGGTTATGGCTTGCGGTGTCATTTGTGCCCTCATAGAAGAGTAGCAATGGATAGTAGTCTGTGCTCTTGACAAGTTGTGGCACCCTCGTGGCAACATCTCAGACCTTAGCTCCCAGAAGGCAACATACCTCTTGTGACTGACTCCCTGTCAGATGACCATCCTCCCCAGGTTTCCCACAAGGCTCCCTCCACTACCTGCAGATTATCCTGTAGCTCTATAGCCTCCTGCAGATCTGCCAGCTTCTTGGTTACATACACGATCAGAAAACAAGGAGATCAACAGTTACTACAGAAGCACATCATCCAATGAGAGACAGAAACCATAAGTAGAAGAAAATGTCAGCTCATTGGCAGGTAGAGCAGATCTGCAAGGCAACTTAGTTTTCTCATTCTCTTCCTCCCCTTTATTTCATAGGCTGGGAAAGGGAAAGATTAGAAAGAACAATTAGTTTCCTAAACTGGTTTAACACCGCAATGGGCAACAGATATTGGATGGAAACAAGATTTCAAAGAACTGGAATTGACTGGCGGAGGCAGAAATGGAAGCAGGAAAAGTGACTTGAACTGTGGGAAACTAATAAGAAAAGCAGTACAAGTGAGAAAACACTGATCAATTCATTCAGGAACAGCACTGGAAACTGGACTCAGCAGGAATGGGAGTCACATCCGTACTTCTATGGATGTAAGGTACAGCATTTCACATTAGCTGAGGAGCTTCCCCAGGTCAGTAAGGATTTTGTGTGTGTGTGTGTGAAAAAGGGAGAGAGAAGAAGAGGGAGAGAATAAGTGAGAGAGAAAATGAGAGAGAGAAAGAAGGAGAATGCTGGCTCATGGAAAGTCAATGGCATCACTTTCACTAAATCAATGGAGCCAAAGTTTTACCCGAAAAAATGAAATAAGAACCTGCTCCGTATGTGAAGAAAGTGAAAATTGTTTCATTAGTGGAACAGGTACTTTTGCTGCTTTATTAGTCTAAATGAGGAGAGAAAATTGTATTGTTGTTCCGTTGTTCTGCTTATTACTGATTTTTTTTTTTAAACACTTTACATTCATTTCTTCAACAGGCTTTTAGAGTTCATAAGAAAGCTTCTAGGAATTGTAAATTCATCGAGGGTTGCTCCAATGAAATGATATATAAGGAATTACATACCTACTTTTGCTTCAATAACTCCTAAAATAATTGTCTTCTTTCTCTTTAAGCCTGCATTGGTGTTCTTTTTTTGGGATGACCAATGTTATTTCCTTTCATGGGGCCTTTGCTGTCATAATGCAACAACTCTATTCTTTTGATTTCTTCCCCCCACCCCCACCCCCCCATCAAAGCCGCTCCTAACAGGAATAATTCTGCGTCTCCTAGAGTATGGAAGTTCATCTGTGATGAAAACTGTAATCAGATATGAAGCATTTAAGTTTCCCTCCCACATTTTCAATTAAAATGAGTGAGAAAGCTTGAAAAACAAAAATAAAAGAAGGAAACCCAGAATGGTTTACTAAATAGCTGTGTGATCTTGATAATTACAAATACTAATGTATTACACATGACATTTCAGACGATCAGAGCTGTAAAAATTTAAATAAGTAAAATTAAGACTAAAGCAAAGAAATTACAATGGCAAGGGACTACATTCCACCTTTCTACTGAGGAGGCGTATTTGGTATGATACCGGCTATTTTAAAATATATTTCCAACACTGAAGTTTCCATATGGATCCTTCCTTATAAATGTAGTCTACCAGAGTAGTTAATACCATGTTTTTCTTTTGGGGAAAAGGGAGGAAGAAGGAAGGAAATATCCCTCTTACCCTTGAACTTCTGCTAATTCAACTATAGTTTTTGGTAATGGTGTGCAATATGCTAAACACTTTTTCACCAGAGCAATTTAGAAAGGTGATGAATGAAAGACGTGGGCTGACCTTTCTTTTACTGTCATGATTTACAAACCTATAAAAGTTATTACTCACTGCCACCACTCCAACAGCTATAGCTTTTTGAAGTTTTTTCTTACACATTTTCCCTCCTGCAACCTAAAGCAGGATCCAAATCAAAAAATGGACAGCATTGTAAACATATGAATTGGATTATATTCATGACGAGGGAGAAAGATTCAACAAGTGCCTGTCTAATACAAGTATTCAGGTAGAAAACAAAAGCACATCTGAGTGCAATGTTCAAGATAATTTCATTCTGAAACACTATATATGTCTTGAGAAGAACTACAGTGGTTTGCCGGAGGAGCTTCTTATCAACATACTGCATTTTGTGCAAAAAGTATTGTGGTTTCTCTATCAGTCCCATGCAAAGCAACTGCTCTTTCAGAAATGGATTTCATAACATTCACTTAATGGCCTCAATGTAGTGAATTTTAACTGCCTAAGAGAAATGAAGTTTAAGAAAAAAAAAAAATCATCTGCTGCCTGAACATGTTCTCACATATAAGAAAGTAATAACAACCATAGATGAAATGGAAATTAATTCAATAGACTCCCAACTTACTGAAACTGTCAGCAAAGTGGAAGACAAAAGAAAGTCACATTTAGAAATTTGGAAATGATTCTAAAAGGGCAACACAAGTCATTCAGACATATTATGAGTCAGTAAGACTCCTATAAGAATACTGGCACCAGCAACTCTATTCCAGGGAACCATGAACCAGATTTAGCGGACAACACAGAATTCATCTAGGTACCAAACCCCATATACTTCTAGAAATTAAATACAAACTTGTAGAGAGTGCACACTGCAGAAAGTTTGCAAAACAAACCCTGCCATGCTTCCTCCTCAACCATCAGCAGACCAACTAAAACACATAAGAAATGCCAGAAGAATCCAGAAGGCACCAGCAAAGTTCAAGGCCATCCTAGATGCTGCAGCCCCCTCAAACATGGCCCATTCACTTTCTGGAGTTACCAAAATACTTGAAGATAATTTACCCCTTATTTAGCTATAGTTAAATCTTTTTCATAGTCTCCTACTTCCAGGAAAAACTTAGCATAAAAAGAATAGAACAGCAATGCATTTAAAAGCACAATGGAAATGTGTTACTGGGCTCAAAGGTGTAATTTATTAATGCATTTAGATCTTGATCTGCCAGAACAATTAACAAGCAATGTATCCTCTTAAAGATATGGAAAATCAGTAGACCTGAGCTGGCCCTGACTTAATTTCATACTAAATATGGCTACATGGTACTTTCCACATTCATTATGGGCATATAACAATACAATGAGGTTCATCACAAGTCTTGGAAAAACTTACTCAACATGTAGAGTCTCTCTTGTCACATACAGTGAGTCTGCAGCCATAAAAAGAAGCAAGAGTGAGCGGTACTGTTATCCACTCATTTAGCCAAGTCCATATTACCTGGCAACACAGATGGCATCTCTAGATTTCCTTTATTACTATAATATACCTAAGTATTCTTCAGCTAGTTTTTTCTGTTTTGAAGAAGTATAATACACACCTCTTCCAGCTTTACAAGTAAGAAAAGATCCACAGGTCGATCAAATATTGACCCAAAATACTGATTTAAACACACACACACAAAATCATTTTCTCTCTTTGAATTTCATATAGGATGATCGATTCAGTCAGGATGTCTGTGAGCAAATCTCTCCAAACAGCGTTTACATATGCAAATGTTGGCTCAACTGCATTCTGTAAACTGCAGAACTGCTGAATATCAAAGATGTTCCCGTGAGTGATTTGGTATCCTATATACAAATCTGTAGGTTGTAACAAAAGGCACTATTTGTTCTGTATGTCAAAAGACCCGTACTCTTCTTAGTGTTCATGGGTTTATAACTAAAGTTGAGTACCCGGGGGGTTTTTTTGCTGGTTAGGGACACATTTTGCACTGTGTCACCTGGTTTCTCCTTTGTACCTTCAGTAAACTGAAACAGGGAAATACAGGAACTGCTGGAAGCTCTATTGTACCAAGCTGTGCTTACACAGTAAAAAAGTTACCATATATTTAGGTCCACAAGGTCCTTCTTCAATAAAATGCAATGTTCCATTTTTCAAATACCTGTTTCTGCTAAAAAAGTTGTTCGCTGAGAACAATGGTATTAACGATACCCTATTTTCATAAATATTTAAAATGTGAGAGATATAAACTGAGACCCGTTGTCACAAAGTGCTCTCTCTGTCCTTGAGCTTTTCATACAATAGCACTGGAAAGTGCTTTCAGTAGAACCAGGTGCCCTCTGGATTGACCTCTAATGTTTACTATTCAGAAACCTTTCCACAACGAAGCATGCTCTTTCCAAACCACTGTCAAATTGCAGCATGCTAACATGACTAACATGACAATAACTCCTGCTTGACCAACCTGATCTCCTTCAATGACCGGGTGACCCGCCTAGTGGATGAGGGAAAGGCTGTGGATGTGGTCTACCTGGACTTCAGCAAGGCCTTTGACACCGTCTCCCACAGCATTCTCCTAGAGAAGCTGGCGGCTCACGGCTTAGACAGGTGTACTCTGCGCTGGGTCAAAAACTGGCTGGACGGCCGGGCCCAGAGAGTTGTGGTGAATGGAGTTACATCCAGTTGGCGGCCGGTCACGAGCGGTGTTCCCCAGGGCTCAGTTTTGGGGCCGGTCTTCTTCAATATCTTTATTGATGATCTGGATGAGGGGATTGAGTGCACCCTCAGTAAGTTTGCAGGTGACACCAAGTTGGGCAGGAGTGTTGATCTGCTCGAGGGTAGGAAGGCTCTGCAGAGGGACCTGGACAGGCTGGATCGATGGGCCCAGGCCAACCGTATGAGGTTCAACAAGGCCAAGTGCCGGGTCCTGCACTTCAGCCACAACAACCCCATGCAGCGCTACAGGCTTGGGGAAGAGTGGCTGGAAAGCCGCCTGTCAGAAAAGGACCTGGGGGTGTTGGTCGACAGCCGGCTGAACATGAGCCGGCAGTGTGCCCAGGCGGCCAAGAAGGCCAATGGCATCCTGGCCTGTATCAGAACTAGTGTGGCCGGCAGGAGTAGGGAAGTGATCGTGCCCCTGTACTCGGCACTGGTGAGGCCACACCTCAAATACTGTGTTCAGTTTTGGGCCCCTCACTACAAGAAGGACGTCGAGGTGTTAGAGCGTGTACAGAGAAGGGCAACAAGGCTGGTGAGGGGTCTGGAGAACAAGTCTGATGAGGAGCAGCTGAGGGAACTGGGGTTGTTTAGCCTGGAGAAGAGGAGGCTGAGGGGAGACCTCATCGCTCTCTACAACTACCTGAAAGGAGGTTGTAGCGAGGTGGGTGTCGGTCTCTTCTCCCAAGTAACTAGTGATAGGACAAGAGGAAATGGCCTCAAGTTGTGCCAGGGGAGGTTTAGATTGGATGTGAGGAAAAATTTCTTTACGGAAAGAGTGGTTAAACATTGGAAGAGGCTGCCCAGGGAAGTGGTTGAGTCACCATCCCTGGACGTATTTAAAAGTTGTGTAGATGCGGCACTTAGGGACATGGTTTAGTGGGCATGGTGGTGCTGGGTTGATGGTTGGACTCGATGATCTTGGAGGTCTTTTCCAACCTTAATGATTCTATGATTCTATGATTCTATGACTTATAGCACCATTTCTCCCCTACCACTTCTCTTTTCCCTCTTCTGTAGAGATGATCATCTATGTTGCTACTCCACTTACGCCATTCCTTTTCGGTTATGCTCCTCAGCTCACACACCAGGGTTTAACAATACTTCTAGTCATGTTAGTTTGTTTCTTGAATGTATGTATAAATAATTTTAGGAAAGCACCTATATGGATGGATGCATCAAAGCCAAATTCATGTGAAGCCCATGCTCCAAACCTCGAGCCTATGCTCCAGTCAAATGCAAGCTAACTCTGATTTAGAAACTGTCTCAGCGGAGCACTGCGCTAAAGCTAACAAGTCCTGCTACTAATCACACACTTAGTCTTTTTCTGTTTTAAAGAACTGTATTTTCTACATTTACCTCGTAGAGGAAACACTATCAAAAAGAAATGGTACTGGATTGGGAAACAGAAGACTTAATTCTATCCCTGTTTTGCTACTAACTGTGAACAAGCCGGGCTACTGATTCCCATCACATCATTTGTCTGCCTTGTTCATTTACACTGTAAGCTCTGCAAGGCAGGGAATATCTCTTACAAACTGTTTGCAAAGTGCTTCTTCACACAAGGGGATTTTGAGTTCTCCAAGAAAGGGCAAGCCTGTACTAATATAATACTGCTTCTATTACCGGTAGTAAATTTCAAATTGTTTGCATTGAGCAAAATTGTGTATCAAGAAATATTACATATTTTGCTTCCAGAAGGCTTGTTAACTAATTTTGCTGTTCTTGGAGGCAAGGACAATATTGTTGTAAGCAGTCATCTCCCATTACAACACTTCAATGTTCCTGATACGCAGCTACCTCCTGTTTATTCCTTTGGTGACTGTTACGTTTCTGTTCTTTTTTCGCCCTTATGATTGCCACGAGAAGATCTTACCACTGTTCTCATATACTCATGACAGCCTTCTGAAAGAATTCCTATTTCGGGTATATATTAATTAATTACTTCTATTCATTCCAAAGTGAACTGTAATCAGCAGGGAGCTCTTCATCATCCTCTGGAATATTTAGCACCCTTAAAGTGACACCATTTGCTGTGCTTTTAGGAAGCAGCTTATTGCTCTAATTGCTTCTTATGAGATCCAAATTTTGCAGGTCTCATTCTTCACCCAGTCATTATCAGTATTTTCTTACCATGGCTCTAATTTCACTACTTGCCCCTTAGTCATTAGCTAAGATACTGATCTCCCCTGTGCACAGTTGAATCAGTGTCTAATCTTCCTCTTTTTTTTCCAAGGACAAAACACTTATCTGAGGTACCAAATTAAATGTCTCCACACATATTTCACTTCTATCCTTCCTACAATTTTTTCCTGTTGTTGTTGATATCAAATTACTTAAGATCTCAACTTGGCACTTTCTTTCTTATAATAATTTCTTTTTAATGTTTGTTCATTCCAGCTTCATTTCTTTTTTACAGGTTTCAGCTATCATGAAAGATTTTTCCTTCTCTCCAAACAGGAAAACAAACGCAGCTTTCACATTCTCAGTTATGTTTTGTATCAGCTGCCTGAGATCCTAAAGTAGCTGTCAAGCCAAATCTAGTTGTTCTGTGAGCTGTGAAACCAATAAAGTTTGCTATCCTGGAGTATTTCCTATACCCCTGCCCCCTACTCCTGCAATTACCGCAGCTTTTCCCATGTCCTCTATAATCTCATTATCTGTAATACTATCAGTTCTCCTTCCTGACCTCTAGATTCTCCCACAGTATCTTGGGCAAATAAGCTCAAAAGTAATTTACGAAAAATAGAAGGACAAAATGGTCTTACTAGAATTTCTATGTTACCATAAAATAACTTAAAAGCATCAGCTGAGTACAAATCTATGTTGTATTTTTCTTATTCTGCATGCAAATCCGTAGGTCTAGAAAACAAGAGCTAGTTAATTTGCTCGTATGTGATGTTAACTCTGAAATTACAGATGCAACATAAATGCCAGCAGTTAGTATTTCACTAGCACTCAAATTTTACTAGCATTCAGCTTCTTATGCAGAAAGCCCCGAACAGCCTACCATAGGAACTCAAACACCTCAAATCCTCAACTGTTCTTCTTGTGCTGACAAATTTCCACAATAAATAAATACACATACACAAATATATGACAGAAAAAACTGCAAACACAGAAGCAGAGTAAAATACACTTAATTAAACATCAAGAATAAAAATGTAGTTGATACACCACTGATGATATTAATCATTGCAATATTTAAGACACTTAAATACAGAAGTATGCATTATACCGTCTGAAACAGCTTTTGAACTTCCTATCTGCTTTAGAAGCTGAGTCTCAAAGCTTTTGACTAGTCCAGTTTATTAAATAATAAAAAGTCTTGACTACACATGGTAATTTTGACATTCCAGTGAAATAAATTGAGTCATCAACAGGCCTGTATATTTGGAAAGCAATTTTTAATTTACCCTGGCAACAGATTGTATGTTGCAGCTGACAACAAACTTGGTTGCAAATGTAAAACTGGGCTCAAAATCTGTGTTTCATGCTGACGTAAAATGGCAGTAACGCCAATACCTACAGCTTCCCAGGAAATGCTAAGTGGTTCAGAAGCTTCTGACAGAACAACACAGACACCCAAATCTAGCAACTGGCAACTGACAATTTCTACAATTCACATTATATTTTTTTTTATTCTTACATTTTCATATATATGTTTTCACATATAAGTAAGTGAAGCACATTGCTGTTTATGCCGTGAATATATGCATCAATGCTATCCGCAGGTGATGCATTGGAGACTGACAACAATTCGGATTTCTATACCTTCCTTTGTGTGCTGAAACTCCCTAAAACCCTTTGCAAAGCAATAAATATCATACCCAAGGAGAAATAGTGATAGGTCATCAATACAGCAGTGACTTTCTGTACCCAGGTTTAGCAGCCATTCTACGTACAGCAACACTTCTGAAATATGAGTGCCAATTAATCTGAAATAGTCCTGCCTGTGAGGTATCTTTTGTATAATCACCTGCACTACTAGAGATTGCATCTGCAGTTCTTTGATACCACTGCAGAAGGACAGCAATTTATTAAATCAGTATTTGCACTCTGTCGAAAGGCCAGTAGGTTTCCACAAGTTCCCCAAATGTCTTAAATGTGTGATCTTATGCTAAGCCCTGGCTATCCAAGTGAACTGCCAAATCTACATACAGGATAAACAAAAATATTTATAAAGCAACTGCGGCAGCAATGGTAATGGTAGCAAAGACAACAAGGCAGAGAAAGTTGAACCTATCTTTCCATGCTTACTACCACTCACCACAGATGAACAGCCCTCTGCATTTATTGAAGAGAACAGTTAGCTAACCTTCAGGAGCTGAAATTCAGATACCTACTTATAGCTGCTCTCCCATGCTCCCTGCTACTCTCTTAGCTTCACACGTTTATGAGTTCAGTGGTTTGGAGTACACTTCTGTTGGGCTTTCTGATCTGGAACCATCCTTCCAGCAGCACATTCACCTGTGCGCACGCGCAGCAGCACACGGAGCAGCAGCAGCCCTGTAGCTATCCTCCAGGGGTCACAATTGGGTTACAAATTCTATAAAATGTGATGACTGTGCAACCTGATTTAGAGCAATTTATTCACATCCTTCTTCATTAAGATTCAAATGGAATAAGTAAGATAGAAATTGAACAGATACAGAAATTGTGCATGGCTTGCTTCTGTAGTCAGTAAACATTTATTCACTAGGCACAGCTCGCTCTCTTGTGCTCACTCTCTCGTATCCTCTCTCTTCCCCTATCCTTCCTGCTTGCTGTTTTAACGCATAATTAAGAAGGTCAGAATTAATGAAGCAGTGTGGAGTAAAGTTCAAGGAATCCCCAGGCACTATTTATTCTATTAGATCTCAGGCATGAATGTCAGATTGGCAGCATTAGAGGCAGAGGCAGTGTAGCTGGCAGCAGTCCAGAAGCGAAGCTACCAAGGGAGACTTACCTGCAGTGTCAAGTCATTGCTGAGCTCCCTCCCTGCAAAAATCACCCGCAGCTGGTCAGCTGGAATTCCCTGTCGCTGGGCAACCGCCTCCTTCAGCTGGAAGATGCTGGCGTCCGAACCAACCTCCACCGGGAAGCCATGGCTGGAGTTGAATCTGACAAACACTGAACAATAGCAAAACACCTTTTAAAGTGAGCATTTCTCAGGAGGTGTTTGTACTAGAGTGACTACGAGAGGCTTACTCTTCAATTTCAGGGAGCATGTACTGTTTTCAGAGAAAAGCTATTAATACTGCAGTGTACCATTTTGAAACCCATCACAGAATAGCTAGTGACCAATAAAAAAAACCCCATGTGTTTCCCCTACACATGGCAGTGTTAGAAATTACAGAGAACAGTCAGAATCAAAAAAGACCCAGCTAGGCAGCTGTGTAAGTAGTCGCTAATTGGCACAATAGATTTTCAGTTCAGTCCTAAACTTAGTGGGCACAGGGCACACATGCTTTCTGTGCCTCTCATGCTCTTCCCCATTGCATATAAAAAATAAATGCAGGAAACTGAGGTATGCTTTAGAGCCACAATGCATTAAATAATACAAGGGGAAACAATTCCTTGTTACACAGTAAAGCACAGTCATATAAACCGTTTTCTCACAGATAGAATTCTACAGAAGATAATGACGGAGAGAAAATCACAGGCTAGCAGAAATGTTTGGGAGTGTTGTATTAGAGCATGGTCTTTTCAGAGTTCACTAAAATACCTGCAGTACATAACTCCTGCCGGCATCCACCTTCAGTGCAGAAAATCACTACTGCACCAGTCATATCATTTTTAGAGCTGCAGCAACTGGTTTATACATTCAGAGAAGTCTGGCAAATAAACTCATAAGCTTCCTGCCATTCAGCTGGCAGAGCTGTTTTTCATAAGGAGTCTGAATGTGCTCATTGAGCCCATGGTCAGGGGAATGACTACAAGAACTATGAAACAGGAAAAAACCTCATTACATCCATATCAGTCACGGAGATTTTATGAACGGTAGACATGTCCCCAGTGGACCACTTCAACCAATAGTTCCACAGACAGGAAGCAAAGGAATTAGCAAAACCCAATATAAAACAAAAAATCATTTGTATCAATTAGATAGTGGGTACCTGTCACCTAAACTGCTTGGGTATTGATTGTAACAACCAGTCTTCTTAAAGATTTATTTCCCATTCCCACTGCAATGTTTTAGCTGAAGGTGTTACTCCTTTGCATTTTTGATGACTGACAGAAGCATAAGCTCAAATGTATTTATATAGTTTAAAGAAATAACTATTTTTAAAACTGAAAATTGGATCTTTATGATTTTTCAAACACATAAAGTCTACCTGACCACTTCAAAGTTGTCAGATTCTTTAAGAGCATTTGAATATGGCTGAGAATGCTGCCATTCTTTTGCTGAGCAAGGAATGTTGTAAATATCTGCAATTTCACATCTTCAGTTCAGATTTAGCTAATCTTTAAGGGACAAGGCCATATACCAATAAAATTTTACATAACATTTTAAGTTTTGCACTTGAAAGTACCCTCTTAATGTACTAAAATGCAGGGTAGGATTGCATAATGCTGTGTCAGGCAGGTGGCAGTACATATGCCCTGCAGTGTGTTACACAGTCTCCTGTAGTACATCTTGTTACTGGTTTTGATTTCTATTTAAAGGTGTTCTGGAAATAACTAAACTGTGCAAGCTGTATATTCAGACTGTTCAGAAAAATCAGCGGAACTTGAATTTTATTTTGATTGTGGTTTGGAAAGTAAAGGAGGACTTATATGACAAAAAGTAGTTCCAGCTAATGGGGACTGAACATTTGCCATCTTCCCAGAACACTCATAATGCTCAGCTGTACATAACTTTATCTGGACCTGTGGCAAAATATATCATTAAATCAATGGGGAATATACTTTTTTAATATGCTAAGCTCTGACTATCTGACTATGTGCATATTTTTTTTATACATTTATATAGGTATGCTCGCATACACACATAAAATGCATACATATGCATCTCCAAAGACTTCTTCCTAACTAATAAATAATCCTCTTTATCTTTAGTCTTACGAAAGCCAAGTGCTATTGGTTTTAGAAATGAAAAAAAGTTAGCAAGTGCATTGACTCTGCAAATCAAATGTGCTGGTAAGAGGAAAGTGCTTGATAAAAGAAGCATAACCAAGTGGAGTGTCATTTAAATTAACTATAAAGCGGTACTCATTTTTGAAGACAGTATAAATCCACTGCAAGCATAATTCATGTTCATCATCAACAATCCCCACCCCTTCCCTCAAATAAATTTATTTGTATTCACTTTCAACAGGTATAGTCTCCTCCTCCTAATGTGTACAAGGTAGCAGAAGTTTCAGTCTCTCAACTGTAACCATAAGCAAACATGGGAAATGGGTGTATGAGTGCAACATTTCGCACTCCACAGCAAAGATTACAACTACTCTCTTACAAGCCTGAAGAGCTAACTCAGAAAAATGCTAGAATGCCAAACTTTGCTTGCTGGAAAGTTCTAATCCCAAATATTTTGCCCTTAAACACATTTATTCTATTATAAAGTCTGCAATCCACCAACTCTTTTTAATGTAAAAGAACAGAAGGGACCTTTGCTTACTTGCACAGAGCATAAAAAGATTAAATACAAAACATCAGTCTGTGGAATAAAACCAGAATTTCATCAATATAATACTTCAAGCTGTCTTTTTAGGAAAAAGAAACTTATTATTTTCTTTTTGACATTCCAACTCAATAATTAAATCATCACTATCGAGTTGATATTCTTAACAGCACACGTTATTCACGAGATCATAGGTGAAGTTATACAGACATTTGAGACCTCTTCCAAAGAATACATACTTTGAAAAGGCTTGGAATTTAAAGTTTGTCTACTGCAAGTTAAATAAATATTGGCTTAAAAGAAGATTAAAGAATTTACCTGAGGCCTAAACTGCTGATGGAAATCTGAAAAAAATAAGTTACTAAAGCTAAGAAGTAGCCAAACTGAGCTGAAGAAAGGAGGCTCCATTTGGATCAGCTCTCCTACTCCCACATCTGTAAGAGATGAGAAACAGTAAAACTTGTCTGATAAAAGGAAACTTTGTGAGACTTGACTGTCACGTCAAATATAATCTCTGTAAATATCACAAGGATCTGATTCCCAGATGGATCAAGAGGTACCTAGGTCCTTTTGTAAATCTCCCTTGGTATCTATCTGAATCTCTACATCTATCTAAGGTGTACAACTTCATGCAATAATTTCAATTTTACATTTAATGAGTTGGATAGTATTAACGTCTTGTTTGGAAGGATCAGCAAGTGCTACATAAGGGAACAGCTGTAGAGAAAGCAACTTCTACATATTTCCAGAGGAATTTCCCATGTTTCCTATGAAAATACCCATTTTTTCAAGCACGTACCTACACAGTAAGAAATTTTTTGGTCCAGCATAATGACTCAAGTGGTGGAAATTGGTTTCTTTAAAGACCACAGGCTTACTCCTTTGGCATGCCACTTCTGCAAGCGTGGCACAGGGAAAGTTCTCAGTTCTGGGTGTAAGGGCAGGAATTGCATTTGTACAGAGCAACGCATTTCCCCCTAGAAACTGATACTACAAAATCAGAATACACAGAGTTGCAGGGTAGATGAAATGCATTCAGGTGCAAAGAAGACATAAGAGACTGTATACACAGAAATGATGGTCTAGCATGCAGCAGTAGGTTAAAGCTGGCTAAGCAGAATGTAACAAGTCTTCACAGACGGAGGCTAGCAATTTAGGGAAACAGTAAAGTAAAGAGAAGTAAAAATGCACCCCTCCACCTCTCCCTGCTGCCCCAATTGGACCAGAAAGTGGAGGCGTACACAGAAGTAAATACCAAGTGGAATTAAAATCTTGGTTCCCAGTTGTGGGAAGTTTCATTATTTTGACATTGGTTTTCATCTCAAATACATCAAAAATTCAGTGTATTGACTTTTTATGTTCTTTTTGTTGAACAAGAAGTACCATGTAAATGTTAAACTATTTTCATTCTGCAACACTTCATGGAAATAAATACTTCTTTATTTTTCCCGTCCTGTTGACTGGACCCCTCTGTTTGGATTCTCTCTCTCAGAATGAAGCACCAACACAAATCCCAGAAAGAAGTGGGTGCTGTGGTCATGAGGAAACACTGGTGTATCATGATAGAGGCAGCACAGCATTTATTTTGGTTAAAAGTTCCCAAGGAACTCAACTTCTTGGCTTTTAGCTGGGTTGTATTCAAGTGACTGTAATAAAATTATCAGAGTTATCACCTCTGAAGTGACTTGTATTAATAAATTCATGTACAATGAGCCATTTCATTCATAGGAATACAATACGGCAATGCACCAGTTCCCAAATAAAGTATTGCTATCCAGAAGATTTTGTGTTTCACAAACAGTATGACACATCATTGCATCCACTATCAAAATGGAGTCAGCAGCACAATTCAATCACTTAGAATACAATTTGATGAATAACTTTTCCCCATGAAGTAATACAAGAATTGTTAGCAAAGGGAATATAAGTAAGTGAAGAAGATTGTGACTAAAATCTTGCGTAGTTTAAGACAGTACTGCTCCTGTCCATCTGTCCATCCCTTATGCTGGAGGTTGCTACACATGTAACTGGGATACTGAAAGAAATGTGTACCTGCATCTCAGCTGTGCCTGTTTACAATTCAGCATGTTAGTACAAACTCAATTGGAAATTTAAGCAAATGCAGATACAAAATGGTTAATCTCAGACACAAGTACATGGGGCAGGTGCGTAGGGGAGCTGCAGAATTTCAAGTGAAGGCTGGAGGAAAGCTGGTGGGCAGGCACACCTGCCAGGATCTCAACAGGCCATTTCTCAGGGCCCTGGGATTCAGCAGCCTTTCTTCTTCGGCAAGTCATACCAAAAGTGCCAAAGCTTTAATCCCCATTGTCATCAATCCCACAGGTTTTCCACTTCTGAATCGAGAGGGTAAATACTGCATGTTGGAGAAGCTTAGGCCCTGCTTGTGAACAAACTGTGAAGGCGCAGTCCCGATATATAGAACCAAAATGACTGAACTGTGTCAAGAATGAAAAAAAAGTTGTAGATGTTTTTACATTGCTACATGCAAAACACAAATTTTCTTTTTAGTTTTGACATAAAATAGTCAATTCTTTTTCTTCCTGATGTAGTGAATCACACAATCCTACTTTGCTGCACACCAAACAAAAGCTATAACCTACAATAGATGATCTGTGGCAACAGAATGCACACATTTAAACTTTAAGATCTTATTGCTGAGCAATTATATTGTGTCCGTGATAACTGCAACAGCTTCAAGTACTCATTATTCCCCATTCTTCCTAGGGACAAAAAGAACAAAACCAAGGTTTAACCCAAGGACGGTGTGAAATATGTGAAACTTTTGATTTTTAAAACCCCTTTCCCTACTGAGGTCAGATGACAAGACCTTTGAAATGTATTTCCCTAAGACTGGGAAAAAAAGTCTTGTGACAGTATCTGTCTGTGGTGATCAGTTCCTCTTTGACTCAGCACATCACTTGAGAACACAGCCCTTCTTAGCTCAAAAACCTACATCTAGACTATTTCACATTAGAAAGTATTATCCCTTCCTTTTCAATATTAAATCTTTCTCATAAACTGTGAATAATAATTTATCCAGTACAACTAACCAGTTTAGAGCAGATTAAAAACAGTAAAATGCACAGAAAGGATAAACAAAGGAAGAGAAGGTAGAAATCAAGCTAATGTAAAATCCTCACCACCTGCTAGAGTACTGTGGAAATGTTTTGTAAGTCCCTCTGTTATGGCACAGCTGCGCATCACCTCTTAAGGCATAGGCTGAAGGCAGCTGTTCTAAGTATCGTTTTTATTTCAATAAATAAAAAAAAAAAATTTCAGATGCTGGGGGCTCTTGCATCCTCAATCATACGGCAAGATACTGTTCTATTATTTTAATCTTTATATTTAATGAACATAAGATACATCTGCAGGCACTTCATAAACGCTGAGTGAATGTCAGTTGCTGCCTGGAATTTCTACAACCTAAACTGTAGAAATGCAACTGTAGGATATACATAGTGTGAGAAACTAGCAGCAGAACACAATATAATGTGATGGCAGTAAATCTTGTTCCACAACTTCTGATTGTTATTTCCCGGTTTTCAGTGTGTCAAGGGAATTGCAAAAAGGGAAAGAAGTAAAGCAAAAGATTAAAGAGGAACAAAAAATTGAAAGAAAAAGATGAGTGGGGGAGACTATCAAGTTGAGGTCAGGACTGTAAAGGAATAGCTCAGAGCTGTAGCCGGCTTTTATTAAACAGCCAGTCAGCATGTGTTACTGAAAGTCCAATTAAATGGTTAAACAACTTTGTGCAAAGTTCTTTGAAGTGTCTTTCCACAGCAAC